>NW_026600364.1:150671-280671 GCF_029448725.1 Salvelinus fontinalis
ATACAGAGACTAAGAGATGGGTAGAGAGGGAATCTGAGGAGAAGAGGACAGGGTGGTGAAAATAACACTAAAGACAGCAGAGAGGCAGATCAGAGAGAGGAGAAAGAGAGAGCAGAGAGGAGAAATAGATAGAGAGAAACAGAGAGAGAGAGGAGAAAGAGATAGAGAGAGAGAAACAGAGAGAGAGAGGAGAAAGAGATAGAGAGAGAGAAACAGAGAGAGAGAGAGGAGAAAGAGACAGAGAGAGAGAGAGGAGAGACAGAGAGAGAGAGAGAGAGAGAGAGGAGAGACAGAGAGAGAGAGAAAGAGACAGAGAGAGACAGAGAGAGACAGAAAGATAGACAGAGAGAGAGAGAGAGAGAGAGAGAGGAGAGACAGAGAGAGAGAGAAAGAGACAGAGAGAGAGAGAGGAGAGACAGAGAGAGAGAGAGAGAGAGAGAGAGAGAGAGGAGAGACAGAGAGAGAGAGAGAGAGAGAGAGAGGAGAGACAGAGAGAGAGAGAAAGAGACAGAGAGAGACAGAGACAGAGAGAGAGAGAGAGAGAGAGGAGAAAGAGATAGAGAGAGAGAAACAGAGAGAGAGAGAGGAGAAAGAGACAGAGAGAGAGAGAGGAGAGACAGAGAGAGAGAGAGAGAGAGAGAGAGGAGAGACAGAGAGAGAGAGAAAGAGACAGAGAGAGACAGAGAGAGACAGAAAGATAGACAGAGAGAGAGAGAGAGAGAGAGAGAGGAGAGACAGAGAGAGAGAGAAAGAGAGAGACAGAGAGAACCAGAAATAGAGACAAAGAGAGAGACAGAGACAGAGGAGAGAGAGCGGAGAGAGAGGAGAGACAGAGAGAGAGAGAAAGAGACAGAGAGAGACAGAGAGAGACAGAAAGATAGACAGACAGAGAGAACCAGAAATAGAGACAAAGAGAGAGACAGAGACAGAGGAGAGAGACAGTGAAAAGGCAGAGTATTTTCTGACATTTCAGTTACACTATAAACGTCACGGCCGCCCTGCATGACTCACACACAACACACACACACACAGATACACGCACACCCCTACCCCCACAGACAAGGACACATACTACAGGTTAACACATCCTGGTGTCATCATCACAAAGGACGCTGGGTAATGATGTTAATGAATAGATAATGAGATGCATACGGCCCTTTTCATTACAGACCTCTGTATTCTCCCCTTTAAAGATATGATCATTTATCTTCGCTACACACACACACACATGCTAGCAGGGACACACATTGGCACACACACACATATGTATGCACACAGATAGATACACACACACACTCAGAGATGTGCTCTCATTGACATTTTCTGTGGCTAACACACACACACACACACACACACACACACACACACACACACACACACACACACACACACACACACACACACACACACACACACACACACACACACACACACACACACACACACACACACACACACACACACATCATTGACACACTGGATGTCTCATGTATGATATTCTCCAGACAAGGTGTTGAATGTGTGCTGGGTAATGTCTGAGTCCCATTAGCTTCCACACACAAACAAAGTGTAGAAGCACCTGAGTGAGCAGCAGCAAGCAGCGACATGACTCTTAGAGAGAACAGCGAGAGGTGTGGTGCCAGGGCCACAAACCCACACAGACAACACAGCTGCAGAGATCCTTTAAGTCCTAAATGACTGTTGTTCACCGTTATCTGCAGAGTCACAGTGACTTCGCAACCAGACAACAACTACACACCATTTACAAACAGTTCCAACTGTGAAACGGACTGAACATAGAAGACGCTAAATGGATTCATTTCACGTTAAGAATAAAGGATCTTAAATCAACCTTTATTTAACGAGTTAAAAACAAATTCTCATTTTGCAACGACGGCCAACCTCAGACGACGCTGGGCCCGATGGGACTCCCAATCACAGCTGGTTGTGATACAGCCTGGATTCAAACCAGGGTGTCTGTGGTGACACCTCAAGCACTGAGATGCCTGAGACCGCTGCGCCACTTGGGAGCCCTCGTTCAACTAGTCAAAAACAATTTCTCTCTGCAAATCCTTACACATCTCAATAATATCATGTTCAACAATAACTCCCTCTACACAACAAGAGATATGAGAAGGCAGTTTTTGTTCAATGCAGACACCTCTCCTCTTATGGGTATTTCTGAATGTATGTGTATTTGTGTGTGTGTGTTCACAGTTAGTGAGTGGGATGATATTGAGGATTGATGGGCTGAGAGAGGGGGAGAGGGATAGAGGAGGGAGAGAGGGAGAGAAGGGAGAGAGAGAGAGAGGGGAGGAGGGAGAGAGGGAGAGAAGGGAGAGAGAGAGAGAGGAAGGAAGGAGAGAGGGAGAGAGGAGGGGGGAAGGAAGGAGAGAGGGAGAGAAGAGGGAGAGAGGAAGGAGGGAGAGAGAGAGGAGGGAGAGAGAGAGGAGGGAGAGAAGATCATAAAGGAACGTTGTAGCTGTTTTACAACTTCCTCCAAACCGTGGAGCGGATTAGAGGGGATCACTGTAGCAGGACTGAGCTCTGGAGATAGAGGGAGACAGAGATATAGAGAGAGAGAAAGAAAGAGAGATAGAGAGATAGGAGAGAGAGAGGGAGACAGAGAGATAGGAGAGAGACCGACCTCAACTGCCTATCATCTAACACGAGGAGAATTACAAACATGTCTGACTATATTACTGGATTCATTAGTATATTGGGTGACAATTCCTGCTAAATTTGTTTTCCTGTTTCTCTGGAAGGTCATGACTCTGTGGGTAATTCTAGTTTTTGGAAAGAGAAGAGAGAGAGAGAGAGAGAGAGAGGGAGAGAGAGAGGGAGATGTAAATAGAGAGAGAGAGAGAGAGAGAGAGAGAGAGAGAGAGAGAGAGAGACAGAGAGAGAGAAAGAGAGAGAGAGAGAGAGAGAGAGAGAGAGATGAGAAAAAGAGACAAACCACATACTCTCTCGTTCATTCATATTTGTCTGCCTGCGAGCTGCTGAAAACTTCAAAAGGAATTCAATGAGTAAATGGAGAAAGCTGTATGCAGGGAGAGACACACATCTACCAGACTCTCATATCCAGAGACAGCTGTATGCAGGGAGAGACACACATCTACCAGACTCTCATATCCAGAGACAGCTGTATGCAGGGAGAGACACTCATATCCAGAGACAGCTGTATGCAGGGAGAGACTCTCATATCTAGAGACAGCTGTATGCAGGGAGAGACACTCATATCCAGAGACAGCTGTATGCAGGGAGAGACACTCATATCCAGAGACAGCTGTATGCAGGGAGGGACTCTCATATCCAGAGACAGCTGTATGCAGGGAGAGACTCTCATATCCAGAGACAGCTGTATGCAGGGAGAGACTCTCATATCCAGAGACAGCTGTATGCAGGGAGAGACTCTCATATCCAGAGACAGCTGTATGCAGGGAGGGACTCTCATATCCAGAGACAGCTGTATGCAGGGAGAGACTCTCATATCCAGAGACAGCTGTATGCAGGGAGAGACTCTCATATCCAGAGACAGCTGTATGCAGGGAGAGACTCTCATATCCAGAGACAGCTGTATGCAGGGAGGGACTCTCATATCCAGAGACAGCTGTATGCAGGGAGAGACTCTCATATCCAGAGACAGCTGTATGCAGGGAGAGACTCTCATATCCAGAGACAGCTGTATGCAGGGAGAGACTCTCATATCCAGAGACAGCTGTATGCAGGGAGAGACTCTCATATCCAGAGACAGCTGTATGCAGGGAGAGACTCTCATATCCAGAGACAGCTGTATGCAGGGAGAGACTCTCATATCCAGAGACAGCTGTATGCAGGGAGAGACTCTCATATCCAGAGGGACTTGCTGGAGCTATTAGGGTTCAGTGTCTTCCTCAAGGACACATTGAGTCGGAGATTCAAACACACATTTATACACAATGTCCAAGCTGATGATCCCTCTCTGTCAGGCGGTGACAACCCTTCTGGTAGTTTAAGGACATGGGATGCTCAGAGTGTGTGTGTGTGTGTGTGTTAGGTGTCTGTAGACAGGGTACCACCACTACCTACTGTGTAAAGCCCTGGATAAGAGCTAAGGACCAGATGGGTACGACTCCCTGTATGGAAAACCATTTCTCTCTCACAACCACTCACCGTCCCACTCTTTCCTTATCCTACTCAGAGTCGCTGTTTAGGGTTGCTGAGTGGATGTTCTCTCTCCCTTCCTCTCTCTCTCTCTCTCTCTCTCTCTCTCTCTCTCTCTCTCAATTCAATTCAAGGGGCTTTATTGTCATGGGAAACATATGTTAACATTGCCAAAGAAAATGAAGTAGATATTATACAAAAGTTAAATAAACAATAAAAATGAACAGTAAACATAACACTCAAAGAAGTTCCAAAAGAATAAAGACATTACAAATGTCATATTATGTATCTATACAGTGTTTTAACAATGTACAAATGGTTAAAGTACAAAAGGGAAAATAAATAAACATAAATATGGGTTATATTTACAATGGTGTTTGTTCTTCACTGGTTGCCCTTTTCTTGTAGCAACAGGTCACAAATCTTGCTGCTGTGATGTCACACTGCGGTATTTCAACCAATAGTTATGGGAGTTTATCAAAATTTGATTTGTTTTTGAATTCTTTGTGGATCTGTGTGATCTGAGGGAAATAGGTGTCTCTAATATGGTCATACATTGGGCAGGAGGTCAGGAAGTGCAGCTCAGTTTCCACCTCATTTTGTGGGCAGTGTGCACATAGCCTGTCTTCTCTTGAGAGCCAGGTCTGTCTATCGCGGCCTTTCTCAATAGCAAGGCTATGCTCACTGAGTCTGTACATAGTCAAAGCTTTCCTTAAGTTTGGGTCAGTCACAGTGGTCAGCTATTCTGCCACTGTGTACTCTCTGTTTAGGGCCAAATAGCATTCTAGTTTGCTCAGTTTTTTAATTAATTCTTGTCAAGTAATTATCTTTTTGATTTCTCATGATTTGGTGTCTCAATTTGGTGCTTGTCCCATTTTGTGAATTATTGATTTCTCTCTCTTTTTTTCTCTCTCTCTCCCTCTCTAATCTCTCTCTCTCTCAATTCAATTCAATTCAATGTGCTTTATTGGCATGGATATTTACAGTATTAAAATAATAAGAATCAAAATTGTCAACGGGACAACAGTAACAACAATAACCAAGGGTCAAAATAACCATACATTCAACAATAACAATAAACATACAGTAGAGGACATGTGCAGGTTGATTGGTCTGTCAGACACTGTCCCTCAACTTATGTCAGGCAGCAATGTAGTACGCTGCCAACCCACAGCTCTCTGCGTCCTCCCCCAACAGGACTGGTAGCCTATCCTCATCAGAGAGGTCTTTGAAACCTTGAATAAGGGTTTCACATTTGGGAAAATGACACTCTCTAATTGTTTTATATTTTTGACATTTTGTCAGGAAATGCAGCTCCGTCTCAGGTTCTGCTGTTGTGCAGTGGTTCCGCAGCTTTTCCTCTACAGGGAGCCAGGTTTTCCTGTGTCTACCCTTCTCAAAGGCAAGGCTGTGCTCACTGAGCCTGTACTTTGTCAAGGTTTTTCTCGGGTTTTGATCAGTAACCATCGTCAAATAGTTAGCCACGGTGTTCTGTCGATTTAGGGCCAGATAGCACTGCATTTTGCTTTGTGTTTGTGCTTGTGTTTCCCAATAAGCAATATAGTTTTGTTTTGACTGTGTTGTAATTTGGTTTATCCTGATTGATTGGATGTTCTGGTCCTGAGGCTTCAGTGTGTTAGTAGAACAGGTTTGTGAACTCAGCCCCAGGACCAGCTGGATGAGGGGACTCTTTTCTTCACTCAGCTCTTGGCATTGCAGGGCTTGGTAGTGATATGAGAGGGGGTCACTGTATTTTAGATGTTTCCAAAACTTAATTGCTCTTTTTAGAGTTTTTATTATTAGTGGATATTGGCCTAATTCTGCCCTGCGTGCATTGTTTGTAGTTTTCCTCTGGACATGTAGGAGAATCGTACAGAACTCTGCATGCAGGGTTTCAATGGGGTGTTTGTCCCATTTGATGAAATCTAGTTTTGCAAGTGGACCCCACACCTCGCTGCCATAAAGTGCAATTGGTTCAATGACACATTCAATTAGTTTTAGCCACATTTCTTTAGGTATTTAATTTTGAATTTGTTTTTTAATGGCGTGCTTTCTCGCTCAGGTCATTCACTGCATCATTAAGGTGTCCAGTTGAGCTTATTTTTAAACATCAGTAATTGTAGTGTGTGCAGTATTCTATATATTTTGTACCATTTGAGAACTTTGGTCTAAATCCTTGAGATCTGGATCTTCTCTGGAAAATCATTATTTTTGTCTTTTTGGGGTTTACTGCCAGGGCCCAGGTCTGGCAGTACTGCTCTAGCAGGTCCAGGCTCTGCTGTAGGCCATGTGCTGTGGGTAACAGCAGGCATAGGTCATCTGCGAAGAGCAGGCATTTAACCTCTGAATTGTGGAGACTAACACCAGGGGCTGAGGATTTTTCTAGAATAGTGGCCAATTTGTTGATGTAAATATTGAAGAGTGCAGGGCTCAGATTGCAACCCTGGCGAAGGCCCCGCCCCTGGTTAAATAATTGTGTTCTTTTCTTGCCAATTTTAATGCTGCACGTATTGCCAGTATACATTGATTTAATTATGTCATATGTTTTACCCCCTACACCACTTTCAATAACTTAGTAGAACATTCCTGTACACCAAATAGAATCAAATGCTTTTTGGAAGTCGATAAAGCAAGCGTATATTTTGGTATTATTTTGGTTAACATGTTTATCTATCAGGGGGTGTAGGGTGTAAATATGATCGGTCGTGCGATGTTTTGGTATAAATTCAATTTGGCTTTTACTCAAGACATTGTACTTATTAAGGAAGTTTAGAACTCTAACATTTATAATACTACAGAAAACCTTCCCCAGATTTCTGTTCACACAAATGCCTCTGTAATTGATAGGGTCAAATTTGTCTCCGTTCTTAAAGATTGGGGTTATGAGTCCTTGATTCCAGATGTCAGAGAAATAACCTCCATTCAGGATCAAATTAAACAGTTTTAATATAGCCAATTGAAATTTTGCGCTAGTGAGTTTGAGTCCCAGGACCAGCTTGCTTAGGGGACTCTTCTCCAGGTTCATCTCTCTGTAGGTGATGGCTTTGTTATGGAAAGTTTGGGAATCGCTTCCTTTTAGGTGGTTGTAGAATTTAACGTCTCTTTTCTGGATTTTGATAATTAGTGGGTATTGGCCTAACTCTGCTCAGCATGCATTATTTGGTGTTTAATGTTATACACGGAGGATATTTTTGCAGAAGTCTGCATGCAGAAGCTCATTTTTGTGTTTGTCCCATTTTGTGAATTCTTGGTTGGTGAGCGGACCCCAGACCTCACAACCATAAAGGGCAATGGGTTCTATAACTGATTCAAGTATTTTTAGCCAGATCCTAATTGGTATGTCGAATTTTATGTTCCTTTTGATGACATAGAATGCCCTTCTTGCCTAGTCTCTCAGATCGTTCACAGCTCTGTGGAAGTTACCTGTGGCGCTGATATTTAGGCCGAGGTATGTATAGTTTTTTTGTGGGCTCTAGGGAAACGGAGTCTAGATGGAATTTGTATTTGTGGTCCTGGCGAGTGGACCTTTTTTGGAACACCATTATTTTGGCCTTACTGAGATTTACTGTCAGGGCCCAGGTCTGGCAGAATCTGTGCAGAATATCTAGGTGCTGCTGTAGGCCCTCCTTGGTTGGTGACAGAAGCACCAGATCATCAGCAAACAGTAGACATTTGACTTTAGATTCTAGTAGGGTGAGACCGGGTGCTGCAGACTGTTCTAGTAGGGTGAGGCCGGGTGCTGCAGACTGTTCTAGTAGGGTGAGGCCGGGTGCTGCAGACTGTACTAGTAGGGTGAGGCCGGGTGCTGCAGACTGTTCTAGTAGGGTGAGGTGCTGCAGACTGTTCTAGTAGGGTGAGGCCCGGTGCTGCAGACTGTTCTAGTAGGGTGAGGCCGGGTGCTGCAGACTGTTCTAGTAGGGTGAGGCCGTGTACTGCAGACTGTTCTAGTAGGGTGAGGCCGGGTGCTGCAGACTGTTCTAGTAGGGTGAGGCCGGGTGTTCTAGTGCCCGCTTAGTACATTGTTTTCACTGAGGAAATGTTCGAGTCTGCTGTTAATGACAATACAGAGGATTTTCCCAAGGTTGCTGTTGACGCATATCCCACGGTAGTTATTGGGGTCAAATTTGTCTCCACTTTTGTGGATTGGGGTGATCAGTCCTTGGTTCCAAATATTGGGGAAGATGCCAGAGCTAAGGATGATGTTAAAGAGTTTAAGTCTAGCCAATTGGAATTTGTTGTCTGTATATTTGATCATTTCATTGAGGATACCATCATCACCACATGCCTTTTTGGGTTGGAGGGTTTGTATTTGGTCCTGTAGCTCATTCAAGGTAATTGGAGAATCCAGTGGGTTCTGGTAGTCTTTAATAGTTGATTCTAGGACTTATATTTGATCATGTATATGTTTTTGCTCTTTATTCTTTGTTATAGAGCCAACAAGATTGGAGAAGTGGTTTACCCATACATCTCCATTTTGGATAGATAATTCTTTGTGTTGTTGTTTGTTTAGTGTTTTCCAATTTCCCCAGAATTGGTTAGAGTCTATGGATTCTTCATTTACATTGAGCTGATTTCTGAAGTGCTGTTCCCTCTTTTTCCTACTTCTACTGCATTTTCTACATTTTCTTCTCCCCCCTCTCTTTCTCTCTCTCTCTGTACATAGTTCTCTCTCTCTCTCTCTCCCTCCCTCCATCCCCCACTTTTTCTCTCTTTCTCTCTCTCCTTCTGATCCTGTCTGTCTGTCTCTCCTTCTGATCCTGTCTGTCTGTCTATCTGTCTCTCCTTCTGATCCTGTCTGTCTGTCTATCTGTCTCTCCTTCTGATCCTGTCTGTCTGTCTGTCTGTCTCTCCTTCTGATCCTGTCTGTCTGTCTGTCTGTCTGTCTCTCCTTCTGATCCTGTCTGTCTGTCTGTCTGTCTCTCCTTCTGATCCTGTCTGTCTGTCTGTCTGTCTGTCTCTCCTTCTGATCCTGTCTGTCTGTCTGTCTGTCCTTCTGATCCTGTCTGTCTCTCCTTCTGATCCTGTCTGTCTGTCTGTCTGTCTCTCCTTCTGATCCTGTCTGTCTGTCTGTCTGTCTGTCTCTCCTTCTGATCCTGTCTGTCTGTCTGTCTGTCTGTCTCTCCTTCTGATCCTGTCTGTCTGTCTGTCTGTCTGTCTCTCCTTCTGATCCTGTCTGTCTGTCTGTCTGTCTGTCTCTCCTTCTGATCCTGTCTGTCTGTCTGTCCTTCTGATCCTGTCTGTCTGTCTGTCTGTCTCTCCTTCTGATCCTGTCTGTCTGTCTCTCCTTCTGATCCTGTCTCTGATTCTGTCTGTCTGTCTGTCTGTCTGTCTGTCTCTGTCTCTGTCTCTGTCTCTGTCTCTGTCTCTCTCTCTCTCTCTCTCTCTCTCTCTCTCTCTCTACGCCCCAGACACGGGGAACCCCACTAATACACTGGGTGCTCTACGCCCCAGACACGGGGAACGCCACTAATACACTGGGTGCTCTACGCCCCAGACACGGGGAACCCCACTAATACACTGGGTGCTCTACGCCCCAGACACGGGGAACCCCACTAATACACTGGGTGCTCTACGTAAACTGCCCCAGACACGGGGAACCCCACCAATACACTGGGTGCTCTACGCCCCAGACACGGGGAACCCCACTAATACACTGGGTGCTCTACGTAAACTACCCCAGACACGGGGAACCCCACTAATACACTGGGTGCTCTACGTAAACTGCCCCAGACTCGGGGAACCCCACTAAAACACTGGGTGCTCTACATAAACTGCCCCAGACACGGGGAACCCCACTAATACACTGGGTGCTCTACGCCCCAGACACAGGGAACCCCACTAATACACTGGGTGCTCTACGCCCCAGACACGGGGAACCCCACTAATACACTGGGTGCTCTACGTAAACTGCCCCAGACACGGGGAACCCCACTAATACACTGGGTGCTCTACGCCCCAGACACAGGGAACCCCACTAATACACTGGGTGCTCTACGCCCCAGACACGGGGAACCCCACTAATACACTGGGTGCTCTACGTAAACTGCCCCAGACACGGGGAACCCCACTAAAACACTGGGTGCTCTACGTAAACTGCCCCAGACACGGGGAACCCCAATTAATACACTGGGTGCTCTACGTAAACTGCCCGAGACACGGGGAACCCCACTAATACACTGGGTGCTCTACGCCCCAGACACGGGGAACCCCACTAATACACTGGGTGCTCTACGCCCCAGACACGGGGAACCCCACTAAAACACTGGGTGCTCTTCGTAAACTGCCCCAGACACGGGGAACCCCACTAATACACTGGGTGCTCTACGCCCCAGACACGGGGAACCCCACTAATACACTGGGTGCTCTACGCCCCAGACACGGGGAACCCCACTAATACACTGGGTGCTCTACGCCCCAGACACGGGGAACCCCACTAATACACTGGGTGCTCTACGTAAACTGCCCCAGACACGGGGAACCCCACTAATACACTGGGTGCTCTACGTAAACTGCCCCAGACACGGGGAACCCCACTAAAACACTGGGTGCTCTACGTAAACTGCCCCAGACACGGGGAACCCCACTAATACACTGGGTGCTCTACGCCCCAGACACAGGGAACCCCACTAATACACTGGGTGCTCTACGCCCCAGACACGGGGAACCCCACTAATACACTGGGTGCTCTACGTAAACTGCCCCAGACACGGGGAACCCCACTAATACACTGGGTGCTCTACGCCCCAGACACAGGGAACCCCACTAATACACTGGGTGCTCTACGCCCCAGACACGGGGAACCCCACTAATACACTGGGTGCTCTACGTAAACTGCCCCAGACACGGGGAACCCCACTAAAACACTGGGTGCTCTACGTAAACTGCCCCAGACACGGGGAACCCCAATTAATACACTGGGTGCTCTACGTAAACTGCCCCAGACACGGGGAACCCCACTAATACACTGGGTGCTCTACGCCCCAGACACGGGGAACCCCACTAATACACTGGGTGCTCTACGCCCCAGACACGGGGAACCCCACTAAAACACTGGGTGCTCTTCGTAAACTACCCCAGACACGGGGAACCCCACTAATACACTGGGTGCTCTAAGTAAACTGCCCCAGACACGGGGAACCCCACTAATACACTGGGTGCTCTACGCCCCAGACACGGGGAACCCCACTAATACACTGGGTGCTCTACGCCCCAGACACGGGGAACCCCACTAATACACTGGGTGCTCTACGCCCCAGACACGGGGAACCCCACTAATACACTGGGTGCTCTACGTAAACTACCCCAGACACGGGGAACCCCACTAATACACTGGGTGCTCTACGTAAACTGCCCCAGACATGGGGAACCCCACTAAAACACTGGGTGCTCTACATAAACTGCCCCAGACACGGGGAACCCCACTAATACACTGGGTGCTCTACGCCCCAGACACAGGGAACCCCACTAATACACTGGGTGCTCTACGCCCCAGACACGGGGAACCCCACTAATACACTGGGTGCTCTACGTAAACTGCCCCAGACACGGGGAACCCCACTAATACACTGGGTGCTCTACGCCCCAGACACAGGGAACCCCACTAATACACTGGGTGCTCTACGCCCCAGACACGGGGAACCCCACTAATACACTGGGTGCTCTACGTAAACTGCCCCAGACACGGGGAACCCCACTAAAACACTGGGTGCTCTACGTAAACTGCCCCAGACACGGGGAACCCCAATTAATACACTGGGTGCTCTACGTAAACTGCCCCAGACACGGGGAACCCCACTAATACACTGGGTGCTCTACGCCCCAGACACGGGGAACCCCACTAATACACTGGGTGCTCTACGCCCCAGACACGGGGAACCCCACTAAAACACTGGGTGCTCTTCGTAAACTGCCCCAGACACGGGGAACCCCACTAATACACTGGGTGCTCTACGTAAACTGCCCCAGACACGGGGAACCCCACTAATACACTGGGTGCTCTACGCCCCAGACACGGGGAACCCCACTAATACACTGGGTGCTCTACGCCCCAGACACGGGGAACCCCACTAATACACTGGGTGCTCTACGCCCCAGACACGGGGAACCCCACTAATACACTGGGTGCTCTACGTAAACTGCCCCAGACACGGGGAACCCCACTAATACACTGGGTGCTCTACGCCCCAGACACGGGGAACCCCACTAATACACTGGGTGCTCTACGTAAACTACCCCAGACACGGGGAACCCCACTAATACACTGGGTGCTCTACGTAAACTGCCCCAGACACGGGGAACCCCACTAAAACACTGGGTGCTCTACGTAAACTGCCCCAGACACGGGGAACCCCACTAATACACTGGGTGCTCTACGCCCCAGACACAGGGAACCCCACTAATACACTGGGTGCTCTACGCCCCAGACACGGGGAACCCCACTAATACACTGGGTGCTCTACGTAAACTGCCCCAGACACGGGGAACCCCACTAATACACTGGGTGCTCTACGCCCCAGACACAGGGAACCCCACTAATACACTGGGTGCTCTACGCCCCAGACACGGGGAACCCCACTAATACACTGGGTGCTCTACGTAAACTGCCCCAGACACGGGGAACCCCACTAAAACACTGGGTGCTCTACGTAAACTGCCCCAGACACGGGGAACCCCAATTAATACACTGGGTGCTCTACGTAAACTGCCCCAGACACGGGGAACCCCACTAATACACTGGGTGCTCTACGCCCCAGACACGGGGAACCCCACTAATACACTGGGTGCTCTACGCCCCAGACACGGGGAACCCCACTAAAACACTGGGTGCTCTTCGTAAACTACCCCAGACACGGGGAACCCCACTAATACACTGGGTGCTCTAAGTAAACTGCCCCAGACACGGGGAACCCCACTAATACACTGGGTGCTCTACGCCCCAGACACGGGGAACCCCACTAATACACTGGGTGCTCTACGCCCCAGACACGGGGAACCCCACTAATACACTGGGTGCTCTACGCCCCAGACACGGGGAACCCCACTAATACACTGGGTGCTCTACGTAAACTGCCCCAGACACGGGGAACCCCACTAATACACTGGGTGCTCTACGCCCCAGACACGGGGAACCCCACTAATACACTGGGTGCTCTACGTAAACTACCCCAGACACGGGGAACCCCACTAATACACTGGGTGCTCTACGTAAACTGCCCCAGACACGGGGAACCCCACTAAAACACTGGGTGCTCTACATAAACTGCCCCAGACACGGGGAACCCCACTAATACACTGGGTGCTCTACGCCCCAGACACAGGGAACCCCACTAATACACTGGGTGCTCTACGCCCCAGACACGGGGAACCCCACTAATACACTGGGTGCTCTACGTAAACTGCCCCAGACACGGGGAACCCCACTAATACACTGGGTGCTCTACGCCCCAGACACAGGGAACCCCACTAATACACTGGGTGCTCTACGCCCCAGACACGGGGAACCCCACTAATACACTGGGTGCTCTACGTAAACTGCCCCAGACACGGGGAACCCCACTAAAACACTGGGTGCTCTACGTAAACTGCCCCAGACACGGGGAACCCCACTAATACACTGGGTGCTCTACGTAAACTGCCCGAGACACGGGGAACCCCACTAATACACTGGGTGCTCTACGCCCCAGACACGGGGAACCCCACTAATACACTGGGTGCTCTACGCCCCAGACACGGGGAACCCCACTAAAACACTGGGTGCTCTTCGTAAACTGCCCCAGACACGGGGAACCCCACTAATACACTGGGTGCTCTACGTAAACTGCCCCAGACACGGGGAACCCCACTAATACACTGGGTGCTCTACGCCCCAGACACGGGGAACCCCACTAATACACTGGGTGCTCTACGCCCCAGACACGGGGAACCCCACTAATACACTGGGTGCTCTACGCCCCAGACACGGGGAACCCCACTAATACACTGGGTGCTCTACGTAAACTGCCCCAGACACGGGGAACCCCACTAATACACTGGGTGCTCTACGCCCCAGACACGGGGAACCCCACTAATACACTGGGTGCTCTACGTAAACTACCCCAGACACGGGGAACCCCACTAATACACTGGGTGCTCTACGTAAACTGCCCCAGACACGGGGAACCCCACTAAAACACTGGGTGCTCTACGTAAACTGCCCCAGACACGGGGAACCCCACTAATACACTGGGTGCTCTACGCCCCAGACACAGGGAACCCCACTAATACACTGGGTGCTCTACGCCCCAGACACGGGGAACCCCACTAATACACTGGGTGCTCTACGTAAACTGCCCCAGACACGGGGAACCCCACTAATACACTGGGTGCTCTACGCCCCAGACACAGGGAACCCCACTAATACACTGGGTGCTCTACGCCCCAGACACGGGGAACCCCACTAATACACTGGGTGCTCTACGTAAACTGCCCCAGACACGGGGAACCCCACTAAAACACTGGGTGCTCTACGTAAACTGCCCCAGACACGGGGAACCCCACTAATACACTGGGTGCTCTACGCCCCAGACACAGGGAACCCCACTAATACACTGGGTGCTCTACGCCCCAGACACGGGGAACCCCACTAATACACTGGGTGCTCTACGTAAACTGCCCCAGACACGGGGAACCCCACTAATACACTGGGTGCTCTACGCCCCAGACACAGGGAACCCCACTAATACACTGGGTGCTCTACGCCCCAGACACGGGGAACCCCACTAATACACTGGGTGCTCTAGGTAAACTGCCCCAGACACGGGGAACCCCACTAAAACACTGGGTGCTCTACGTAAACTGCCCCAGACACGGGGAACCCCAATTAATACACTGGGTGCTCTACGTAAACTGCCCCAGACACGGGGAACCCCACTAATACACTGGGTGCTCTACGCCTCAGACACGGGGAACCCCTCTAATACACTGGGTGCTCTACGCCCCAGACACGGGGAACCCCACTAAAACACTGGGTGCTCTTCGTAAACTGCCCCAGACACGGGGAACCCCACTAATACACTGGGTGCTCTACGTAAACTGCCCCAGACACGGGGAACCCCACTAATACACTGGGTGCTCTACGCCCCAGACACGGGGAACCCCACTAATACACTGGGTGCTCTACGCCCCAGACACGGGGAACCCCACTAATACACTGGGTGCTCTATGCCCCAGACACGGGGAACCCCACTAATACACTGGGTGTCTACGTAAACTGCCCCAGACACGGGGAACCCCACTAATACACTGGGTGCTCTACGCCCCAGACACAGGGAACCCCACTAATACACTGGGTGCTCTACGCCCCAGACACGGGGAACCCCACTAATACACTGGGTGCTCTACGTAAACTGCCCCAGACACGGGGAACCCCACTAATACACTGGGTGCTCTACGCCTCAGACACGGGGAACCCCACTAATACACTGGGTGCTCTACGCCCCAGACACGGGGAACCCCACTAATACACTGGGTGGTCTACGCCCCAGACACGGGGAACCCCACTAATACACTGGGTGCTCTACGCCCCAGACACGGGGAACCCCACTAATACACTGGGTGCTCTACGCCCCAGACACGGGGAACCCCACTAATACACTGGGTGCTCTACGTAAACTGCCCCAGACACGGGGAACCCCACTAATACACTGGGTGCTCTACGCCCCAGACACGGGGAACCCCACTAATACACTGGGTGCTCTACGTAAACTGCCCCAGACACGGGGAACCCCACCAAAACACTGGGTGCTCTACATAAAGTGCCCCAGACACGGGGAACCCCACTAATACACTGGGTGCTCTACGCCCCAGACACGGGGAACCCCACTAATACACTGGGTGCTCTACGCCCCAGACACGGGGAACCCCACTAATACACTGGGTGCTCTACGCCCCAGACACGGGGAACCCCACTAATACACTGGGTGCTCTACGTAAACTGCCCCAGACACGGGGAACCCCACTAATACACTGGGTGCTCTACGCCCCAGACACGGGGAACCCCACTAATACACTGGGTGCTCTACGTAAACTACCCCAGACACGGGGAACCCCACTAATACACTGGGTGCTCTACGTAAACTGCCCCAGACACGGGGAACCCCACTAAAACACTGGGTGCTCTACGTAAACTGCCCCAGACACGGGGAACCCCACTAATACACTGGGTGCTCTACGCCCCAGACACAGGGAACCCCACTAATACACTGGGTGCTCTACGCCCCAGACACGGGGAACCCCACTAATACATTGGGTGCTCTACGTAAACTGCCCCAGACACGGGGAACCCCACTAATACACTGGGTGCTCTACGCCCCAGACACAGGGAACCCCACTAATACACTGGGTGCTCTACGCCCCAGACACGGGGAACCCCACTAATACACTGGGTGCTCTACGTAAACTGCCCCAGACACGGGGAACCCCACTAATACACTGGGTGCTCTACGTAAACTGCCCCAGACACGGGGAACCGCACTAATACACTGGGTGCTCTACGTAAACTTCCCCAGACACGGGGAACCCCACTAATACACTGGGTGCTCTACGCCCCAGACACGGGGAACCCCACTAATACACTGGGTGCTCTACGCCCCAGACACAGGGAACCCCACTAATACACTGGGTGCTCTACGCCCCAGACACGGGGAACCCCACTAATACACTGGGTGCTCTACGTAAACTGCCCCAGACACGGGGAACCCCACTAATACACTGGGTGCTCTACGCCCCAGACACGGGGAACCCCACTAATACACTGGGTGCTCTACGCCCCAGACACGGGGAACCCCACTAATACACTGGGTGGTCTACGCCCCAGACACGGGGAACCCCACTAATACACTGGGTGCTCTACGCCCCAGACACGGGGAACCCCACTAATACACTGGGTGCTCTACGTAAACTGCCCCAGACACGGGGAACCCCACTAATACACTGGGTGCTCTACGCCCCAGACACGGGGAACCCCACTAATACACTGGGTGCTCTACGTAAACTGCCCCAGACACGGGGAACCCCACCAATACACTGGGTGCTCTACATTAACTGCCCCAGACACGGGGAACCCCACTAATACACTGGGTGCTCTACGCCCCAGACACGGGGAACCCCACTAATACACTGGGTGCTCTACGCCCCAGACACGGGGAACCCCACTAATACACTGGGTGCTCTACGTAAACTGCCCCAGACACGGGGAACCCCACTAATACACTGGGTGCTCTACGTAAACTGCCCCAGACACGGGGAACCCCACTAATACACTGGGTGCTCTACGCCCCAGACACGGGGAACCCCACTAATACACTGGGTGCTCTACGTAAACTGCCCCAGACACGGGGAACCCCACTAATACACTGGGTGCTCTACGTAAACTGCCCCAGACACGGGGAACCCCACTAATACACTGGGTGCTCTACGCCCCAGACACGGGGAACCCCACTAATACACTGGGTGCTCTACGTAAACTGCCCCAGACACGGGGAACCCCACTAATACACTGGGTGCTCTACGTAAACTGCCCCAGACACAGGGAACCCCACTAATACACTGGGTGCTCTACGCCCCAGACACGGGGAAACCCACTAATACACTGGGTTCTCTACGCCCCAGACACGGGGAACCCCACTAATACACTGGGTGCTCTACGTAAACTGCCCCAGACACGGGGAACCCCACTAAAACACTGGGTGCTCTACGTAAACTGCCCCAGACACGGGGAACCCCACTAAAACACTGGGTGCTCTACGTAAACTGCCCCAGACACGGGGAACCCCACTAATACACTGGGTGCTCTACGCCCCAGACACGGGGAACCCCAGTAATACACTGGGTGGTCTACGCCCCAGACACGGGGAACCCCACTAATACACTGGGTGCTCTACGCCCCAGACACGGGGAACCCCACTAATACACTGGGTGCTCTACGTAAACTGCCCCAGACACGGGGAACCCCACTAATACACTGGGTGCTCTACGCCCCAGACACGGGGAACCCCACTAATACACTGGGTGCTCTACGTAAACTGCCCCAGACACGTGGAACCCCACCAAAACACTGGGTGCTCTACATAAACTGCCCCAGACACGGGGAACCCCACTAATACACTGGGTGCTCTACGCCACAGACACGGGGAACCCCACTAATACACTGGGTGCTCTACGCCCCAGACACGGGGAACCCCACTAATACACTGGGTGCTCTACGTAAACTGCCCCAGACACGGGGAACCCCACTAATACACTGGGTGCTCTACGTAAACTGCCCCAGACACGGGGAACCCCACTAATACACTGGGTGCTCTACGCCCCAGACACGGGGAACCCCACTAATACACTGGGTGCTCTACGTAAACTGCCCCAGACACGGGGAACCCCACTAATACACTGGGTGCTCTACGTAAACTGCCCCAGACACGGAGAACCCCACTAAAACACTGGGTGCTCTACGCCCCAGACACGGGGAACCCCACTAATACACTGGGTGCTCTACGTAAACTGCCCCAGACACGGGGAACCCCACTAATACACTGGGTGCTCTACGTAAACTGCCCCAGACACAGGGAACCCCACTAATACACTGGGTGCTCTACGCCCCAGACACGGGGAACCCCACTAATACACTGGGTTCTCTACGCCCCAGACACGGGGAACCCCACTAATACACTGGGTGCTCTACGTAAACTGCCCCAGACACGGGGAACCCCACTAAAACACTGGGTGCTCTACGTAAACTGCCCCAGACACGGGGAACCCCACTAAAACACAGGGTGCTCTACGTAAACTGCCCCAGACACGGGGAACCCCACTAATACACTGGGTGCTCTACGCCCCAGACACGGGGAACCCCACTAATACACTGGGTGCTCTACGTAAACTACCCCAGACACGGGGAACCCCACTAATACACTGGGTGCTCTACGTAAACTGCCCCAGACACGGGGAACACCACTAAAACACTGGGTGCTCTACGTAAACTGCCCCAGACACGGGGAACCCCACTAATACACTGGGTGCTCTACGCCCCAGACACAGGGAACCCCACTAATACACTGGGTGCTCTACGCCCCAGACACGGGGAACCCCACTAATACACTGGGTGCTCTACGTAAACTGCCCCAGACACGGGGAACCCCACTAATACACTGGGTGCTCTACGCCCCAGACACGGGGAACCCCACTAATACACTGGGTGCTCTACGCCCCAGACACGGGGAACCCCACTAATACACTGGGTGCTCTACGTAAACTGCCCCAGACACGGGGAACCCCACTAAAACACTGGGTGCTCTACGTAAACTGCCCCAGACACGGGGAACCCCAATTAATACACTGGGTGCTCTACGTAAACTGCCCCAGACACGGGGAACCCCACTAATACACTGGGTGCTCTACGCCTCAGACACGGGGAACCCCACTAATACACTGGGTGCTCTACGCCCCAGACACGGGGAACCCCACTAAAACACTGGGTGCTCTTCGTAAACTACCCCAGACACGGGGAACCCCACTAATACACTGGGTGCTCTAAGTAAACTGCCCCAGACACGGGGAACCCCACTAATACACTGGGTGCTCTACGCCCCAGACACGGGGAACCCCACTAATACACTGGGTGCTCTACGCCCCAGACACGGGGAACCCCACTAATACACTGGGTGCTCTATGCCCCAGACACGGGGAACCCCACTAATACACTGGGTGTCTACGTAAACTGCCCCAGACACGGGGAACCCCACTAATACACTGGGTGATCTACGCCCCAGACACAGGGAACCCCACTAATACACTGGGTGCTCTACGCCCCAGACACGGGGAACCCCACTAATACACTGGGTGCTCTACGTAAACTGCCCCAGACACGGGGAACCCCACTAATACACTGGGTGCTCTACGCCTCAGACACGGGGAACCCCACTAATACACTGGGTGCTCTACGCCCCAGACACGGGGAACCCCACTAATACACTGGGTGGTCTACGCCCCAGACACGGGGAACCCCACTAATACACTGGGTGCTCTACGCCCCAGACACGGGGAACCCCACTAATACACTGGGTGTCTACGTAAACTGCCCCAGACACGGGGAACCCCACTAATACACTGGGTGCTCTACGTAAACTGCCCCAGACACGGGGAACCCCACTAATACACTGGGTGCTCTACGCCCCAGACACGGGGAACCCCACTAATACACTGGGTGCTCTATGCCCCAGACACGGGGAACCCCACTAATACACTGGGTGTCTACGTAAACTGCCCCAGACACGGGGAACCCCACTAATACACTGGGTGCTCTACGCCCCAGACACAGGGAACCCCACTAATACACTGGGTGCTCTACGCCCCAGACACGGGGAACCCCACTAATACACTGGGTGCTCTACGTAAACTGCCCCAGACACGGGGAACCCCACTAATACACTGGGTGCTCTACGCCTCAGACACGGGGAACCCCACTAATACACTGGGTGCTCTACGCCCAAGACACGGGGAACCCCACTAATACACTGGGTGGTCTACGCCCCAGACACGGGGAACCCCACTAATACACTGGGTGCTCTACGCCCCAGACACGGGGAACCCCACTAATACACTGGGTGCTCTACGCCCCAGACACGGGGAACCCCACTAATACACTGGGTGCTCTACGTAAACTGCCCCAGACACGGGGAACCCCACTAATACACTGGGTGCTCTACGCCCCAGACACGGGGAACCCCACTAATACACTGGGTGTCTCTACGCCCCAGACACGGGGAACCCCACTAATACACTGGGTGCTCTACGTAAACTGCCCCAGACACGGGGAACCCCACTAAAACACTGGGTGCTCTACGTAAACTGCCCCAGACACGGGGAACCCCACTAAAACACTGGGTGCTCTACGTAAACTGCCCCAGACACGGGGAACCCCACTAATACACTGGGTGCTCTACGCCCCAGACACGGGGAACCCCACTAATACACTGGGTGCTCTACGCCCCAGACACGGGGAACCCCACTAATACACTGGGTGCTCTACGCCCCAGACACGGGGAACCCCACTAATACACTGGGTGCTCTACGTAAACTGCCCCAGACACGGGGAACCCCACTAATACACTGGGTGCTCTACGCCCCAGACACGGGGAACCCCACTAATACACTGGGTGCTCTACGTAAACTGCCCCAGACACGGGGAACCCCACTAATACACTGGGTGCTCTACATAAACTGCCCCAGACACGGGGAACCCCACTAATACACTGGGTGCTCTACGCCCCAGACACGGGGAACCCCACTAATACACTGGGTGCTCTACGCCCCAGACACGGGGAACCCCACTAATACACTGGGTGCTCTACGTAAACTGCCCCAGACACGGGGAACCCCACTAATACACTGGGTGCTCTACGTAAACTGCCCCAGACACGGGGAACCCCACTAATACACTGGGTGCTCTACGCCCCAGACACGGGGAACCCCACTAATACACTGGGTGCTCTACGTAAACTGCCCCAGACACGGGGAACCCCACTAATACACTGGGTGCTCTACGTAAACTGCCCCAGACACGGGGAACCCCACTAATACACTGGGTGCTCTACGCCCCAGACACGGGGAACCCCACTAATACACTGGGTGCTCTACGTAAACTGCCCCAGACACGGGGAACCCCACTAATACACTGGGTGCTCTACGTAAACTGCCCCAGACACGGGGAACCCCACTAATACACTGGGTGCTCTACGCCCCAGACACGGGGAACCCCACTAATACACTGGGTGCTCTACGCCCCAGACACGGGGAACCCCACTAATACACTGGGTGCTCTACGTAAACTGCCCCAGACACGGGGAACCCCACTAATACACTGGGTGCTCTACGTAAACTGCCCCAGACACGGGGAACCCCACTAAAACACTGGGTGCTCTACGTAAACTGCCCCAGACACGGGGAACCCCACTAATACACTGGGTGCTCTACGCCCCAGACACGGGGAACCCCACTAATACACTGGGTGCTCTACGTAAACTCCCCAGACACGGGGAACCCCACTAATACACTGGGTGCTCTACGTAAACTGCCCCAGACACGGGGAACCCCACTAATACACTGGGTGCTCTACGTAAACTGCCCCAGACACGGGGAACCCCACTAATACACTGGGTGCTCTACGCCCCAGACACGGGGAACCCCACTAATACACTGGGTGCTCTACGCCCCAGACACGGGGAACCCCACTAATACACTGGGTGCTCTACGTAAACTGCCCCAGACACGGGGAACCCCACTAATACACTGGGTGCTCTACGCCCCAGACACGGGGAACCCCACTAATACACTGGGTGCTCTACGCCCCAGACACGGGGAACCCCACTAATACACTGGGTGCTCTACGTAAACTGCCCCAGACACGGGGAACCCCACTAATACACTGGGTGCTCTACGTAAACTGCCCCAGACACGGGGAACCCCACTAATACACTGGGTGCTCTACGTAAACTGCCCCAGACACGGGGAACCCCACTAATACACTGGGTGCTCTACGCCCCAGACACGGGGAACCCCACTAATACACTGGGTGCTCTACGCCCCAGACACGGGGAACCCCACTAATACACTGGGTGCTCTACGTAAACTGCCCCAGACACGGGGAACCCCACTAATACACTGGGTGCTCTACGTAAACTGCCCCAGACACGGGGAACCCCACTAATACACTGGGTGCTCTACGCCCCAGACACGGGGAACCCCACTAATACACTGGGTGCTCTACGCCCCAGACACGGGGAACCCCACTAATACACTGGGTGCTCTATGCCCCAGACACGGGGAACCCCACTAATACACTGGGTGCTCTACGTAAACTGCCCCAGACACGGGGAACCCCACTAATACACTGGGTGCTCTACGCCCCCAGACACGGGGAACCCCACTAATACACTGGGTGCTCTACGCCCCAGACACGGGGAACCCCACTAATACACTGGGTGCTCTACGTAAACTGCCCCAGACACGGGGAACCCCACTAATACACTGGGTGCTCTACGCCCCAGACACGGGGAACCCCACTAATACACTGGGTGCTCTACGCCCCAGACACGGGGAACCCCACTAATACACTGGGTGGTCTACGCCCCAGACACGGGGAACCCCACTAATACACTGGGTGCTCTACGCCCCAGACACGGGGAACCCCACTAATACACTGGGTGCTCTACGTAAACTGCCCCAGACACGGGGAACCCCACTAATACACTGGGTGCTCTACGTAAACTGCCCCAGACACGGGGAACCCCACTAATACACTGGGTGCTCTACGCCCCAGACACGGGGAACCCCACTAATACACTGGGTGCTCTACTGCCCCAGACACGGGGAACCCCACTAATACACTGGGTGCTCTACGTAAACTGCCCCAGACACGGGGAACCCCACTAATACACTGGGTGCTCTACGCCCCAGACACGGGGAACCCCACTAATACACTGGGTGCTCTACGCCCCAGACACGGGGAACCCCACTAATACACTGGGTGCTCTACGTAAACTGCCCCAGACACGGGGAACCCCACTAATACACTGGGTGCTCTACGCCCCAGACACGGGGAACCCCACTAATACACTGGGTGCTCTACGCCCCAGACACGGGGAACCCCACTAATACACTGGGTGCTCTACGCCCCAGACACGGGGAACCCCACTAATACACTGGGTGCTCTACGCCCCAGACACGGGGAACCCCACTAATACACTGGGTGCTCTACGCCCCAGACACGGGGAACCCCACTAATACACTGGGTGCTCTACGTAAACTGCCCCAGACACGGGGAACCCCACTAATACACTGGGTGCTCTACGCCCCAGACACGGGGAACCCCACTAATACACTGGGTGCTCTACGTAAACTGCCCCAGACACGGGGAACCCCACTAATACACTGGGTGCTCTACATAAATGCCCCAGACACGGGGAACCCCACTAATACACTGGGTGCTCTACGCCCCAGACACGGGGAACCCCACTAATACACTGGGTGCTCTACGCCCCAGACACGGGGAACCCCACTAATACACTGGGTGCTCTACGCCCCAGACACGGGGAACCCCACTAATACACTGGGTGCTCTACGTAAACTGCCCCAGACACGGGGAACCCCACTAATACACTGGGTGCTCTACGCCCCAGACACGGGGAACCCCACTAATACACTGGGTGCTCTACGTAAACTGCCCCAGACACGGGGAACCCCACTAATACACTGGGTGCTCTACGTAAACTGCCCCAGACACGGGGAACCCCACTAAAACACTGGGTGCTCTACGTAAACTGCCCCAGACACGGGGAACCCCACTAATACACTGGGTGCTCTACGCCCCAGACACGGGGAACCCCACTAATACACTGGGTGCTCTACGCCCCAGACACGGGGAACCCCACTAATACACTGGGTGCTCTACGTAAACTGCCCCAGACACGGGGAACCCCACTAATACACTGGGTGCTCTACGCCCCAGACACGGGGAACCCCACTAATACACTGGGTGCTCTACGCCCCAGACACGGGGAACCCCACTAATACACTGGGTGCTCTACGTAAACTGCCCCAGACACGGGGAACCCCACTAATACACTGGGTGCTCTACGTAAACTGCCCCAGACACGGGGAACCGCACTAATACACTGGGTGCTCTACGTAAACTTCCCCAGACACGGGGAACCCCACTAATACACTGGGTGCTCTACGCCCCAGACACGGGGAACCCCACTAATACACTGGGTGCTCTACGCCCCAGACACGGGGAACCCCACTAATACACTGGGTGCTCTATGCCCCAGGCACGGGGAACCCCACTAATACACTGGGTGTCTACGTAAACTGCCCCAGACACGGGGAACCCCACTAATACACTGGGTGCTCTACGCCCCAGACACAGGGAACCCCACTAATACACTGGGTGCTCTACGCCCCAGACACGGGGAACCCCACTAATACACTGGGTGCTCTACGTAAACTGCCCCAGACACGGGGAACCCCACTAATACACTGGGTGCTCTACGCCCCAGACACGGGGAACCCCACTAATACACTGGGTGCTCTACGCCCCAGACACGGGGAACCCCACTAATACACTTGGTGGTCTACGCCCCAGACACGGGGAACCCCACTAATACACTGGGTGCTCTACGCGCCAGACACGGGGAACCCCACTAATACACTGGGTGCTCTACGTAAACTGCCCCAGACACGGGGAACCCCACTAATACACTGGGTGCTCTACGCCCCAGACACGGGGAACCCCACTAATACACTGGGTGCTCTACGTAAACTGCCCCAGACACGGGGAACCCCACCAAAACACTGGGTGCTCTACATTAACTGCCCCAGACACGGGGAACCCCACTAATACACTGGGTGCTCTACGCCCCAGACACGGGGAACCCCACTAATACACTGGGTGCTCTACGCCCCAGACACGGGGAACCCCACTAATACACTGGGTGCTCTACGTAAACTGCCCCAGACACGGGGAACCCCACTAATACACTGGGTGCTCTACGTAAACTGCCCCAGACACGGGGAACCCCACTAATACACTGGGTGCTCTACGTAAACTGCCCCAGACACGGGGAACCCCACTAATACACTGGGTGCTCTACGCCCCAGACACGGGGAACCCCACTAATACACTGGGTGCTCTACGTAAACTGCCCCAGACACGGGGAACCCCACTAATACACTGGGTGCTCTACGTAAACTGCCCCAGACACGGGGAACCCCACTAATACACTGGGTGCTCTACGTAAACTGCCCCAGACACGGGGAACCCCACTAATACACTGGGTGCTCTACGCCCCAGACACGGGGAACCCCACTAATACACTGGGTGCTCTACGTAAACTGCCCCAGACACGGGGAACCCCACTAATACACTGGGTGCTCTACGTAAACTGCCCCAGACACGGGGAACCCCACTAATACACTGGGTGCTCTACGCCCCAGACACGGGGAACCCCACTAATACACTGGGTGTCTCTACGCCCCAGACACGGGGAACCCCACTAATACACTGGGTGCTCTACGTAAACTGCCCCAGACACGGGGAACCCCACTAATACACTGGGTGCTCTACGTAAACTGCCCCAGACACGGGGAACCCCACTAATACACTGGGTGCTCTACGTAAACTCCCCAGACACGGGGAACCCCACTAATACACTGGGTGCTCTACGCCCCAGACACGGGGAACCCCACTAATACACTGGGTGCTCTACGTAAACTGCCCCAGACACGGGGAACCCCACTAATACACTGGGTGCTCTACGCCCCAGACACGGGGAACCCCACTAATACACTGGGTGCTCTACGCCCCAGACACGGGGAACCCCACTAATACACTGGGTGCTCTACGTAAACTGCCCCAGACACGGGGAACCCCACTAATACACTGGGTGCTCTACGTAAACTGCCCCAGACACGGGGAACCCCACTAATACACTGGGTGCTCTACGTAAACTCCCCAGACACGGGGAACCCCACTAATACACTGGGTGCTCTACGCCCCAGACACGGGGAACCCCACTAATACACTGGGTGCTCTACGTAAACTGCCCCAGACACGGGGAACCCCACTAATACACTGGGTGCTCTACGTAAACTGCCCCAGACACGGGGAACCCCACTAATACACTGGGTGCTCTACGCCCCAGACACGGGGAACCCCACTAATACACTGGGTGCTCTACGTAAACTGCCCCAGACACGGGGAACCCCACTAATACACTGGGTGCTCTACGTAAACTGCCCCAGACACGGGGAACCCCACTAATACACTGGGTGCTCTACGCCCCAGACACGGGGAACCCCACTAATACACTGGGTGCTCTACGTAAACTGCCCCAGACACGGGGAACCCCACTAATACACTGGGTGCTCTACGTAAACTGCCCCAGACACGGGGAACCCCACTAATACACTGGGTGCTCTACGCCCCAGACACGGGGAACCCCACTAATACACTGGGTTCTCTACGCCCCAGACACGGGGAACCCCACTAATACACTGGGTGCTCTACGTAAACTTCCCCAGACACGGGGAACCCCACTAATACACTGGGTGCTCTACGCCCCAGACACGGGGAACCCCACTAATACACTGGGTGCTCTACGCCCCAGACACGGGGAACCCCACTAATACACTGGGTGCTCTATGCCCCAGGCACGGGGAACCCCACTAATACACTGGGTGTCTACGTAAACTGCCCCAGACACGGGGAACCCCACTAATACACTGGGTGCTCTACGCCCCAGACACAGGGAACCCCACTAATACACTGGGTGCTCTACGCCCCAGACACGGGGAACCCCACTAATACACTGGGTGCTCTACGTAAACTGCCCCAGACACGGGGAACCCCACTAATACACTGGGTGCTCTACGCCCCAGACACGGGGAACCCCACTAATACACTGGGTGCTCTACGCCCCAGACACGGGGAACCCCACTAATACACTTGGTGGTCTACGCCCCAGACACGGGGAACCCCACTAATACACTGGGTGCTCTACGCGCCAGACACGGGGAACCCCACTAATACACTGGGTGCTCTACGTAAACTGCCCCAGACACGTGGAACCCCACTAATACACTGGGTGCTCTACGCCCCAGACACGGGGAACCCCACTAATACACTGGGTGCTCTACGTAAACTGCCCCAGACACGGGGAACCCCACCAAAACACTGGGTGCTCTACATTAACTGCCCCAGACACGGGGAACCCCACTAATACACTGGGTGCTCTACGCCCCAGACACAGGGAACCCCACTAATACACTGGGTGCTCTACGCCCCAGACACGGGGAACCCCACTAATACACTGGGTGCTCTACGTAAACTGCCCCAGACACGGGGAACCCCACTAATACACTGGGTGCTCTACGTAAACTGCCCCAGACACGGGGAACCCCACTAAAACACTGGGTGCTCTACGTAAACTGCCCCAGACACGGGGAACCCCACTAATACACTGGGTGCTCTACGCCCCAGACACGGGGAACCCCACTAATACACTGGGTGCTCTACGCCCCAGACACGGGGAACCCCACTAATACACTGGGTGCTCTACGTAAACTGCCCCAGACACGGGGAACCCCACTAATACACTGGGTGCTCTACGTAAACTGCCCCAGACACGGGGAACCCCACTAATACACTGGGTGCTCTACGTAAACTCCCCAGACACGGGGAACCCCACTAATACACTGGGTGCTCTACGCCCCAGACACGGGGAACCCCACTAATACACTGGGTGCTCTACGCCCCAGACACGGGGAACCCCACTAATACACTGGGTGCTCTATGCCCCAGGCACGGGGAACCCCACTAATACACTGGGTGCTCTACGCCCCAGACACAGGGAACCCCACTAATACACTGGGTGCTCTACGCCCCAGACACGGGGAACCCCACTAATACACTGGGTGCTCTACGTAAACTGCCCCAGACACGGGGAACCCCACTAATACACTGGGTGCTCTACGCCCCAGACACGGGGAACCCCACTAATACACTGGGTGCTCTACGCCCCAGACACGGGGAACCCCACTAATACACTGGGTGGTCTACGCCCCAGACACGGGGAACCCCACTAATACACTGGGTGCTCTACGCGCCAGACACGGGGAACCCCACTAATACACTGGGTGCTCTACGTAAACTGCCCCAGACACGGGGAACCCCACTAATACACTGGGTGCTCTACGCCCCAGACACGGGGAACCCCACTAATACACTGGGTGCTCTACGTAAACTGCCCCAGACACGGGGAACCCCACTAATACACTGGGTGCTCTACGTTAACTGCCCCAGACACGGGGAACCCCACTAATACACTGGGTGCTCTACGCCCCAGACACAGGGAACCCCACTAATACACTGGGTGCTCTACGCCCCAGACACGGGGAACCCCACTAATACACTGGGTGCTCTACGTAAACTGCCCCAGACACGGGGAACCCCACTAATACACTGGGTGCTCTACGTAAACTGCCCCAGACACGGGGAACCCCACTAAAACACTGGGTGCTCTACGTAAACTGCCCCAGACACGGGGAACCCCACTAATACACTGGGTGCTCTACGCCCCAGACACGGGGAACCCCACTAATACACTGGGTGGTCTACGCCCCAGACACGGGGAACCCCACTAATACACTGGGTGCTCTACGCCCCAGACACGGGGAACCCCACTAATACACTGGGTGCTCTACGTAAACTGCCCCAGACACGGGGAACCCCACTAATACACTGGGTGCTCTACGCCCCAGACACGGGGAACCCCACTAATACACTGGGTGCTCTACGTAAACTGCCCCAGACACGGGGAACCCCACCAAAACACTGGGTGCTCTACATAAACTGCCCCAGACACGGGGAACCCCACTAATACACTGGGTGCTCTACGCCACAGACACGGGGAACCCCACTAATACACTGGGTGCTCTACGCCCCAGACACGGGGAACCCCACTAATACACTGGGTGCTCTACGTAAACTGCCCCAGACACGGGGAACCCCACTAATACACTGGGTGCTCTACGTAAACTGCCCCAGACACGGGGAACCCCACTAATACACTGGGTGCTCTACGCCCCAGACACGGGGAACCCCACTAATACACTGGGTGCTCTACGTAAACTGCCCCAGACACGGGGAACCCCACTAATACACTGGGTGCTCTACGTAAACTGCCCCAGACACGGAGAACCCCACTAAAACACTGGGTGCTCTACGCCCCAGACACGGGGAACCCCACTAATACACTGGGTGCTCTACGTAAACTGCCCCAGACACGGGGAACCCCACTAATACACTGGGTGCTCTACGTAAACTGCCCCAGACACAGGGAACCCCACTAATACACTGGGTGCTCTACGCCCCAGACACGGGGAACCCCACTAATACACTGGGTTCTCTACGCCCCAGACACGGGGAACCCCACTAATACACTGGGTGCTCTACGTAAACTGCCCCAGACACGGGGAACCCCACTAAAACACTGGGTGCTCTACGTAAACTGCCCCAGACACGGGGAACCCCACTAAAACACAGGGTGCTCTACGTAAACTGCCCCAGACACGGGGAACCCCACTAATACACTGGGTGCTCTACGCCCCAGACACGGGGAACCCCACTAATACACTGGGTGCTCTACGTAAACTGCCCCAGACACGGGGAACCCCACTAAAACACTGGGTGCTCTACGTAAACTGCCCCAGACACGGGGAACCCCACTAATACACTGGGTGCTCTACGCCCCAGACACGGGGAACCCCACTAATACACTGGGTTCTCTACGCCCCAGACACGGGGAACCCCACTAATACACTGGGTGCTCTACGTAAACTGCCCCAGACACGGGGAACCCCACTAATACACTGGGTGCTCTACGTAAACTGCCCCAGACACGGGGAACCCCACTAATACACTGGGTGCTCTACGTAAACTCCCCAGACACGGGGAACCCCACTAATACACTGGGTGCTCTACGCCCCAGACACGGGGAACCCCACTAATACACTGGGTGCTCTACGCCCCAGACACGGGGAACCCCACTAATACACTGGGTGCTCTATGCCCCAGGCACGGGGAACCCCACTAATACACTGGGTGTCTACGTAAACTGCCCCAGACACGGGGAACCCCACTAATACACTGGGTGCTCTACGCCCCAGACACGGGGAACCCCACTAATACACTGGGTGCTCTACGCCCCAGACACGGGGAACCCCACTAATACACTGGGTGCTCTACGTAAACTGCCCCAGACACGGGGAACCCCACTAATACACTGGGTGCTCTACGCCCCAGACACGGGGAACCCCACTAATACACTGGGTGCTCTACGCCCCAGACACGGGGAACCCCACTAATACACTTGGTGGTCTACGCCCCAGACACGGGGAACCCCACTAATACACTGGGTGCTCTACGCCCCAGACACGGGGAACCCCACTAATACACTGGGTGCTCTACGTAAACTGCCCCAGACACGGGGAACCCCACTAATACACTGGGTGCTCTACGCCCCAGACACGGGGAACCCCACTAATACACTGGGTGCTCTACGTAAACTGCCCCAGACACGGGGAACCCCACTAAAACACTGGGTGCTCTACGTAAACTGCCCCAGACACGGGGAACCCCACTAATACACTGGGTGCTCTACGCCCCAGACACAGGGAACCCCACTAATACACTGGGTGCTCTACGCCCCAGACACGGGGAACCCCACTAATACACTGGGTGCTCTACGTAAACTGCCCCAGACACGGGGAACCCCACTAATACACTGGGTGCTCTACGTAAACTGCCCCAGACACGGGGAACCCCACTAAAACACTGGGTGCTCTACGTAAACTGCCCCAGACACGGGGAACCCCACTAATACACTGGGTGCTCTACGCCCCAGACACGGGGAACCCCACTAATACACTGGGTGGTCTACGCCCCAGACACGGGGAACCCCACTAATACACTGGGTGCTCTACGCCCCAGACACGGGGAACCCCACTAATACACTGGGTGCTCTACGTAAACTGCCCCAGACACGGGGAACCCCACTAATACACTGGGTGCTCTACGCCCCAGACACGGGGAACCCCACTAATACACTGGGTGCTCTACGTAAACTGCCCCAGACACGGGGAACCCCACCAAAACACTGGGTGCTCTACATAAACTGCCCCAGACACGGGGAACCCCACTAATACACTGGGTGCTCTACGCCACAGACACGGGGAACCCCACTAATACACTGGGTGCTCTACGCCCCAGACACGGGGAACCCCACTAATACACTGGGTGCTCTACGTAAACTGCCCCAGACACGGGGAACCCCACTAATACACTGGGTGCTCTACGTAAACTGCCCCAGACACGGGGAACCCCACTAATACACTGGGTGCTCTACGTAAACTGCCCCAGACACGGGGAACCCCACTAATACACTGGGTGCTCTACGCCCCAGACACGGGGAACCCCACTAATACACTGGGTGCTCTACGTAAACTGCCCCAGACACGGGGAACCCCACTAATACACTGGGTGCTCTACGTAAACTGCCCCAGGACGGGGAACCCCACTAAAACACTGGGTGCTCTACGTAAACTGCCACAGGACGGGGAACCCCACTAATACACTGGGTGCTCTACGTAAACTGCCCCAGACACGGGGAACCCCACTAATACACTGGGTGCTCTACGTAGACTGCCCCAGACACGGGGAACCCCACTAATACACTGGGTGCTCTACGTAAACTGCCCCAGACACGGGGAACCCCACTAATACACTGGGTGCTCTACGCCCCAGACACGGGGAACCCCACTAATACACTGGGTGCTCTACGTAAACTGCCCCAGACACGGGGAACCCCACTAAAACACTGGGTGCTCTACGTAAACTGCCCCAGACACGGGGAACCCCACTAATACACTGGGTGCTCTACGCCCCAGACACGGGGAACCCCACTAATACACTGGGTGCTCTACGTAAACTGCCCCAGACACGGGGAACCCCACTAATACACTGGGTGCTCTACGCCCCAGACACAGGGAACCCCACTAATACACTGGGTGCTCTACGCCCCAGACACGGGGAACCCCACTAATACACTGGGTGCTCTACGTAAACTGCCCCAGACACGGGGAACCCCACTAATACACTGGGTGCTCTACGCCCCAGACACGGGGAACCCCACTAATACACTGGGTGCTCTACGTAAACTGCCCCAGACACGGGGAACCCCACTAAAACACTGGGTGCTCTACGTAAACTGCCCCAGACACGGGGAACCCCACTAATACACTGGGTGCTCTACGCCCCAGACACGGGGAACCCCACTAATACACTGGGTGCTCTACGTAAACTGCCAAAGACACGGGGAACCCCACTAATACACTGGGTGCTCTACGTAAACTGCCCCAGACACGGGGAACCCCACTAATACACTGGGTGCTCTACGTAAACTGCCCCAGACACGGGGAACCCCACTAATACACTGGGTGCTCTACGTAAACTGCCCTAGACACGGGGAACCCCACTAATACACTGGGTGCTCTACGCCCCAGACACGGGGAACCCCACTAATACACTGGGTGCTCTACGTAAACTGCCCCAGGACGGGGAACCCCACTAATACACTGGGTGCTCTACGTAAACTGCCCCAGGACGGGGAACCCCACTAAAACACTGGGTGCTCTACGTAAACTGCCACAGGACGGGGAACCCCACTAATACACTGGGTGCTCTACGCCCCAGACACGGGGAACCCCACTAATACACTGGGTGCTCTACGCCCCAGACACGGGGAACCCCACTAATACACTGGGTGCTCTACGCCCCAGACACGGGGAACCCCACTAATACACTGGGTGCTCTACGCCCCAGACACGGGGAACCCCACTAATACACTGGGTGCTCTACGCCCCAGACACGGGGAACCCCACTAATACACTGGGTGCTCTACTTCCCAGACACGGGGAACCCCACTAATACACTGGGTGCTCTACGCCCCAGACACGGGGAACCCCACTAATACACTGGGTGCTCTACGTAAACTGCCCCAGACACGGGGAACCCCACTAATACACTGGGTGCTCTACGCCCCAGACACGGGGAACCCCACTAATACACTGGGTGCTCTACGTAAACTACCCCAGACACGGGGAACCCCACTAATACACTGGGTGCTCTACGTAAACTGCCCCAGACACGGGGAACCCCACTAAAACACTGGGTGCTCTACGTAAACTGCCCCAGACACGGGGAACCCCACTAATACACTGGGTGCTCTACGTAAACTGCCCCAGACACGGGGAACCCCACAAATAACACTGGGTGCTCTACACCCCAGACACGGGGAACCCCACTAATACACTGGGTGCTCTACGCCCCAGACACGGGGAACCCCACTAATACACTGGGTGCTCTACGCCCCAGACACGGGGAACCCCACTAAAACACTGGGTGCTCTACGTAAACTGCCCCAGACACGGGGAACCCCACTAATACACTGGGTGCTCTACGTAAACTGCCCCAGACACGGGGAACCCCACTAATACACTGGGTGCTCTACGCCCCAGACACGGGGAACCCCACTAATACACTGGGTGCTCTACGCCCCAGACACGGGGAACCCCACTAATACACTGGGTGCTCTACGCCCCAGACACGGGGAACCCCACTAATACACTGGGTGTCTACGTAAACTGCCCCAGACACGGGGAACCCCACTAATACACTGGGTGCTCTACGCCCCAGACACAGGGAACCCCACTAATACACTGGGTGCTCTACGCCCCAGACACGGGGAACCCCACTAATACACTGGGTGCTCTACGTAAACTGCCCCAGACACGGGGAACCCCACTAATACACTGGGTGCTCTACGCCCCAGACACGGGGAACCCCACTAATACACTGGGTGCTCTACGCCCCAGACACGGGGAACCCCACTAATACACTGGGTGGTCTACGCCCCAGACACGGGGAACCCCACTAATACACTGGGTGCTCTACGCCCCAGACACGGGGAACCCCACTAATACACTGGGTGCTCTACGTAAACTGCCCCAGACACGGGGAACCCCACTAATACACTGGGTGCTCTACGTAAACTGCCCCAGACACGGGGAACCCCACTAATACACTGGGTGCTCTACGCCCCAGACACGGGGAACCCCACTAATACACTGGGTGCTCTACGTAAACTGCCCCAGACACGGGGAACCCCACTAAAACACTGGGTGCTCTACGTAAACTGCCCCAGACACGGGGAACCCCACTAAAACACTGGGTGCTCTACGTAAACTGCCCCAGACACGGGGAACCCCACTAATACACTGGGTGCTCTACGCCCCAGACACGGGGAACCCCACTAATACACTGGGTGGTCTACGCCCCAGACACGGGGAACCCCACTAATACACTGGGTGCTCTACGCCCCAGACACGGGGAACCCCACTAATACACTGGGTGCTCTACGTAAACTGCCCCAGACACGGGGAACCCCACTAATACACTGGGTGCTCTACGCCCCAGACACGGGGAACCCCACTAATACACTGGGTGCTCTACGTAAACTGCCCCAGACACGGGGAACCCCACTAATACACTGGGTGCTCTACATAAACTGCCCCAGACACGGGGAACCCCACTAATACACTGGGTGCTCTACGCCCCAGACACGGGGAACCCCACTAATACACTGGGTGCTCTACGCCCCAGACACGGGGAACCCCACTAATACACTGGGTGCTCTACGTAAACTGCCCCAGACACGGGGAACCCCACTAATACACTGGGTGCTCTACGTAAACTGCCCCAGACACGGGGAACCCCACTAATACACTGGGTGCTCTACGCCCCAGACACGGGGAACCCCACTAATACACTGGGTGCTCTACGTAAACTGCCCCAGACACGGGGAACCCCACTAATAAACTGGTTGCTCTACGTAAACTGCCCCAGACACGGAGAACCCCACTAAAACACTGGGTGCTCTACGCCCCAGACACGGGGAACCCCACTAATACACTGGGTGCTCTACGTAAACTGCCCCAGACACGGGGAACCCCACTAATACACTGGGTGCTCTACGTAAACTGCCCCAGACACGGGGAACCCCACTAATACACTGGGTGCTCTACGCCCCAGACACGGGGAACCCCACTAATACACTGGGTGCTCTACGTAAACTGCCCCAGACACGGGGAACCCCACTAATACACTGGGTGCTCTACGTAAACTGCCCCAGACACGGGGAACCCCACTAATACACTGGGTGCTCTACGTAAACTGCCCCAGACACGGGGAACCCCACTAATACACTGGGTGCTCTACGCCCCAGACACGGGGAACCCCACTAATACACTGGGTGCTCTACGTAAACTGCCCCAGACACGGGGAACCCCACTAATACACTGGGTGCTCTACGTAGACTGCCCCAGACACGGGGAACCCCACTAATACACTGGGTGCTCTACGTAAACTGCCCCAGACACGGGGAACCCCACTAATACACTGGGTGCTCTACGCCCCAGACACGGGGAACCCCACTAATACACTGGGTGCTCTACGTAAACTGCCCCAGACACGGGGAACCCCACTAAAACACTGGGTGCTCTACGTAAACTGCCCCAGACACGGGGAACCCCACTAATACACTGGGTGCTCTACGCCCCAGACACGGGGAACCCCACTAATACACTGGGTGCTCTACGTAAACTGCCAAAGACACGGGGAACCCCACTAATACACTGGGTGCTCTACGTAAACTGCCCCAGACACGGGGAACCCCACTAATACACTGGGTGCTCTACGTAAACTGCCCCAGACACGGGGAACCCCACTAATACACTGGGTGCTCTACGTAAACTGCCCTAGACACGGGGAACCCCACTAATACACTGGGTGCTCTACGCCCCAGACACGGGGAACCCCACTAATACACTGGGTGCTCTACGTAAACTGCCCCAGACACGGGGAACCCCACTAATACACTGGGTGCTCTACGTAAACTGCCCCAGGACGGGGAACCCCACTAAAACACTGGGTGCTCTACGTAAACTGCCACAGGACGGGGAACCCCACTAATACACTGGGTGCTCTACGCCCCAGACACGGGGAACCCCACTAATACACTGGGTGCTCTACGCCCCAGACACGGGGAACCCCACTAATACACTGGGTGCTCTACGCCCCAGACACGGGGAACCCCACTAATACACTGGGTGCTCTACGCCCCAGACACGGGGAACCCCACTAATACACTGGGTGCTCTACGCCCCAGACACGGGGAACCCCACTAATACACTGGGTGCTCTACGCCCCAGACACGGGGAACCCCACTAATACACTGGGTGCTCTACGCCCCAGACACGGGGAACCCCACTAATACACTGGGTGCTCTACGTAAACTGCCCCAGACACGGGGAACCCCACTAATACACTGGGTGCTCTACGCCCCAGACACGGGGAACCCCACTAATACACTGGGTGCTCTACGTAAACTACCCCAGACACGGGGAACCCCACTAATACACTGGGTGCTCTACGTAAACTGCCCCAGACACGGGGAACCCCACTAAAACACTGGGTGCTCTACGTAAACTGCCCCAGACACGGGGAACCCCACTAATACACTGGGTGCTCTACGTAAACTGCCCCAGACACGGGGAACCCCACTAATACACTGGGTGCTCTACGCCCCAGACACGGGGAACCCCACTAATACACTGGGTGCTCTACGCCCCAGACACGGGGAACCCCACTAATACACTGGGTGCTCTACGCCCCAGACACGGGGAACCCAACTAAAACACTGGGTGCTCTACGTAAACTGCCCCAGACACGGGGAACCCCACTAATACACTGGGTGCTCTACGTAAACTGCCCCAGACACGGGGAACCCCACTAATACACTGGGTGCTCTACGCCCCAGACACGGGGAACCCCACTAATACACTGGGTGCTCTACGCCCCAGACACGGGGAACCCCACTAATACACTGGGTGCTCTACGCCCCAGACACGGGGAACCCCACTAATACACTGGGTGTCTACGTAAACTGCCCCAGACACGGGGAACCCCACTAATACACTGGGTGCTCTACGCCCCAGACACAGGGAACCACACTAATACACTGGGTGCTCTACGCCCCAGACACGGGGAACCCCACTAATACACTGGGTGCTCTACGTAAACTGCCCCAGACACGGGGAACCCCACTAATACACTGGGTGCTCTACGCCCCAGACACGGGGAACCCCACTAATACACTGGGTGCTCTACGCCCCAGACACGGGGAACCCCACTAATACACTGGGTGGTCTACGCCCCAGACACGGGGAACCCCACTAATACACTGGGTGCTCTACGCCCCAGACACGGGGAACCCCACTAATACACTGGGTGCTCTACGTAAACTGCCCCAGACACGGGGAACCCCACTAATACACTGGGTGCTCTACGTAAACTGCCCCAGACACGGGGAACCCCACTAATACACTGGGTGCTCTACGCCCCAGACACGGGGAACCCCACTAATACACTGGGTGCTCTACGTAAACTGCCCCAGACACGGGGAACCCCACTAAAACACTGGGTGCTCTACGTAAACTGCCCCAGACACGGGGAACCCCACCAAAACACTGGGTGCTCTACATAAACTGCCCCAGACACGGGGAACCCCACTAATACACTGGGTGCTCTACGCCCCAGACACGGGGAACCCCACTAATACACTGGGTGCTCTACGCCCCAGACACGGGGAACCCCACTAATACACTGGGTGCTCTACGTAAACTGCCCCAGACACGGGGAACCCCACTAATACACTGGGTGCTCTACGTAAACTGCCCCAGACACGGGGAACCCCACTAATACACTGGGTGCTCTACGCCCCAGACACGGGGAACCCCACTAATACACTGGGTGCTCTACGTAAACTGCCCCAGACACGGGGAACCCCACTAATACACTGGGTGTCTACGTAAACTGCCCCAGACACGGGGAACCCCACTAATACACTGGGTGCTCTACGCCCCAGACACGGGGAACCCCACTAATACACTGGGTGCTCTACGTAAACTGCCCCAGACACGGGGAACCCCACTAATACACTGGGTGCTCTACGTAGACTGCCCCAGACACGGGGAACCCCACTAATACACTGGGTGCTCTACGTAAACTGCCCCAGACACGGGGAACCCCACTAATACACTGGGTGCTCTACGCCCCAGACACGGGGAACCCCACTAATACACTGGGTGCTCTACGTAAACTGCCCCAGACACGGGGAACCCCACTAAAACACTGGGTGCTCTACGTAAACTGCCCCAGACACGGGGAACCCCACTAATACACTGGGTGCTCTACGCCCCAGACACGGGGAACCCCACTAATACACTGGGTGCTCTACGTAAACTGCCAAAGACACGGGGAACCCCACTAATACACTGGGTGCTCTACGTAAACTGCCCCAGACACGGGGAACCCCACTAATACACTGGGTGCTCTACGTAAACTGCCCCAGACACGGGGAACCCCACTAATACACTGGGTGCTCTACGTAAACTGCCCTAGACGCGGGGAACCCCACTAATACACTGGGTGCTCTACGCCCCAGACACGGGGAACCCCACTAATACACTGGGTGCTCTACGTAAACTGCCCCAGGACGGGGAACCCCACTAATACACTGGGTGCTCTACGTAAACTGCCCCAGGACGGGGAACCCCACTAAAACACTGGGTGCTCTACGTAAACTGCCACAGGACGGGGAACCCCACTAATACACTGGGTGCTCTACGCCCCAGACACGGGGAACCCCACTAATACACTGGGTGCTCTACGCCCCAGACACGGGGAACCCCACTAATACACTGGGTGCTCTACGCCCCAGACACGGGGAACCCCACTAATACACTGGGTGCTCTACGCCCCAGACACGGGGAACCCCACTAATACACTGGGTGCTCTACGCCCCAGACACGGGGAACCCCACTAATACACTGGGTGCTCTACTTCCCAGACACGGGGAACCCCACTAATACACTGGGTGCTCTACGCCCCAGACACGGGGAACCCCACTAATACACTGGGTGCTCTACGTAAACTGCCCCAGACACGGGGAACCCCACTAATACACTGGGTGCTCTACGCCCCCAGACACGGGGAACCCCACTAATACACTGGGTGCTCTACGCCCCAGACACGGGGAACCCCACTAATACACTGGGTGCTCTACGCCCCAGACACGGGGAACCCCACTAATACACTGGGTGCTCTACGCCCCAGACACGGGGAACCCCACTAATACACTGGGTGCTCTACGTAAACTGCCCCAGACACGGGGAACCCCACTAATACACTGGGTGCTCTACGCCCCAGACACGGGGAACCCCACTAATACACTGGGTGCTCTACGTAAACTACCCCAGACACGGGGAACCCCACTAATACACTGGGTGCTCTACGTAAACTGCCCCAGACACGGGGAACCCCACTAAAACACTGGGTGCTCTACGTAAACTGCCCCAGACACGGGGAACCCCACTAATACACTGGGTGCTCTACGTAAACTGCCCCAGACACGGGGAACCCCACTAATACACTGGGTGCTCTACGCCCCAGACACGGGGAACCCCACTAATACACTGGGTGCTCTACGCCCCAGACACGGGGAACCCCACTAATACACTGGGTGCTCTACGCCCCAGACACGGGGAACCCAACTAAAACACTGGGTGCTCTACGTAAACTGCCCCAGACACGGGGAACCCCACTAATACACTGGGTGCTCTACGTAAACTGCCCCAGACACGGGGAACCCCACTAATACACTGGGTGCTCTACGCCCCAGACACGGGGAACCCCACTAATACACTGGGTGCTCTACGTAAACTGCCCCAGGACGGGGAACCCCACTAATACACTGGGTGCTCTACGTAAACTGCTCCAGACACGGGGAACCCCACTAATACACTGGGTGCTCTACGTAAACTGCCCCAGACACGGGGAACCCCACTAATACACTGGGTGCTCTACGCCCCAGACACGGGGAACCCCACTAATACACTGGGTGCTCTACGTAAACTGCCCCAGACACGGGGAACCCCACTAATACACTGGGTGTCTACGTAAACTGCCCCAGACACGGGGAACCCCACTAATACACTGGGTGCTCTACGCCCCAGACACGGGGAACCCCACTAATACACTGGGTGCTCTACGTAAACTGCCCCAGACACGGGGAACCCCACTAATACACTGGGTGCTCTACGTAGACTGCCCCAGACACGGGGAACCCCACTAATACACTGGGTGCTCTACGTAAACTGCCCCAGACACGGGGAACCCCACTAATACACTGGGTGCTCTACGCCCCAGACACGGGGAACCCCACTAATACACTGGGTGCTCTACGTAAACTGCCCCAGACACGGGGAACCCCACTAAAACACTGGGTGCTCTACGTAAACTGCCCCAGACACGGGGAACCCCACTAATACACTGGGTGCTCTACGCCCCAGACACGGGGAACCCCACTAATACACTGGGTGCTCTACGTAAACTGCCAAAGACACGGGGAACCCCACTAATACACTGGGTGCTCTACGTAAACTGCCCCAGACACGGGGAACCCCACTAATACACTGGGTGCTCTACGTAAACTGCCCCAGACACGGGGAACCCCACTAATACACTGGGTGCTCTACGTAAACTGCCCTAGACACGGGGAACCCCACTAATACACTGGGTGCTCTACGCCCCAGACACGGGGAACCCCACTAATACACTGGGTGCTCTACGTAAACTGCCCCAGACACGGGGAACCCCACTAATACACTGGGTGCTCTACGTAAACTGCCCCAGGACGGGGAACCCCACTAAAACACTGGGTGCTCTACGTAAACTGCCACAGGACGGGGAACCCCACTAATACACTGGGTGCTCTACGCCCCAGACACGGGGAACCCCACTAATACACTGGGTGCTCTACGCCCCAGACACGGGGAACCCCACTAATACACTGGGTGCTCTACGCCCCAGACACGGGGAACCCCACTAATACACTGGGTGCTCTACGCCCCAGACACGGGGAACCCCACTAATACACTGGGTGCTCTACGCCCCAGACACGGGGAACCCCACTAATACACTGGGTGCTCTACGCCCCAGACACGGGGAACCCCACTAATACACTGGGTGCTCTACGCCCCAGACACGGGGAACCCCACTAATACACTGGGTGCTCTACGTAAACTGCCCCAGACATGGGGAACCCCACTAATACACTGGGTGCTCTACGCCCCAGACACGGGGAACCCCACTAATACACTGGGTGCTCTACGTAAACTACCCCAGACACGGGGAACCCCACTAATACACTGGGTGCTCTACGTAAACTGCCCCAGACACGGGGAACCCCACTAAAACACTGGGTGCTCTACGTAAACTGCCCCAGACACGGGGAACCCCACTAATACACTGGGTGCTCTACGCCCCAGACACGGGGAACCCCACTAATACACTGGGTGCTCTACGCCCCAGACACGGGGAACCCCACTAATACACTGGGTGCTCTACGCCCCAGACACGGGGAACCCAACTAAAACACTGGGTGCTCTACGTAAACTGCCCCAGACACGGGGAACCCCACTAATACACTGGGTGCTCTACGTAAACTGCCCCAGACACGGGGAACCCCACTAATACACTGGGTGCTCTACGCCCCAGACACGGGGAACCCCACTAATACACTGGGTGCTCTACGCCCCAGACACGGGGAACCCCACTAATACACTGGGTGCTCTACGCCCCAGACACGGCGAACCCCACTAATACACTGGGTGTCTACGTAAACTGCCCCAGACACGGGGAACCCCACTAATACACTGGGTGCTCTACGCCCCAGACACAGGGAACCACACTAATACACTGGGTGCTCTACGCCCCAGACACGGGGAACCCCACTAATACACTGGGTGCTCTACGTAAACTGCCCCAGACACGGGGAACCCCACTAATACACTGGGTGCTCTACGCCCCAGACACGGGGAACCCCACTAATACACTGGGTGCTCTACGCCCCAGACACGGGGAACCCCACTAATACACTGGGTGGTCTACGCCCCAGACACGGGGAACCCCACTAATACACTGGGTGCTCTACGCCCCAGACACGGGGAACCCCACTAATACACTGGGTGCTCTACGTAAACTGCCCCAGACACGGGGAACCCCACTAATACACTGGGTGCTCTACGTAAACTGCCCCAGACACGGGGAACCCCACTAATACACTGGGTGCTCTACGCCCCAGACACGGGGAACCCCACTAATACACTGGGTGCTCTACGTAAACTGCCCCAGACACGGGGAACCCCACTAAAACACTGGGTGCTCTACGTAAACTGCCCCAGACACGGGGAACCCCACCAAAACACTGGGTGCTCTACATAAACTGCCCCAGACACGGGGAACCCCACTAATACACTGGGTGCTCTACGCCCCAGACACGGGGAACCCCACTAATACACTGGGTGCTCTACGCCCCAGACACGGGGAACCCCACTAATACACTGGGTGCTCTACGTAAACTGCCCCAGACACGGGGAACCCCACTAATACACTGGGTGCTCTACGTAAACTGCCCCAGACACGGGGAACCCCACTAATACACTGGGTGCTCTACGCCCCAGACACGGGGAACCCCACTAATACACTGGGTGCTCTACGTAAACTGCCCCAGACACGGGGAACCCCACTAATACACTGGGTGTCTACGTAAACTGCCCCAGACACGGGGAACCCCACTAATACACTGGGTGCTCTACGCCCCAGACACGGGGAACCCCACTAATACACTGGGTGCTCTACGTAAACTGCCCCAGACACGGGGAACCCCACTAATACACTGGGTGCTCTACGTAGACTGCCCCAGACACGGGGAACCCCACTAATACACTGGGTGCTCTACGTAAACTGCCCCAGACACGGGGAACCCCACTAATACACTGGGTGCTCTACGCCCCAGACACGGGGAACCCCACTAATACACTGGGTGCTCTACGTAAACTGCCCCAGACACGGGGAACCCCACTAAAACACTGGGTGCTCTACGTAAACTGCCCCAGACACGGGGAACCCCACTAATACACTGGGTGCTCTACGCCCCAGACACGGGGAACCCCACTAATACACTGGGTGCTCTACGTAAACTGCCAAAGACACGGGGAACCCCACTAATACACTGGGTGCTCTACGTAAACTGCCCCAGACACGGGGAACCCCACTAATACACTGGGTGCTCTACGTAAACTGCCCCAGACACGGGGAACCCCACTAATACACTGGGTGCTCTACGTAAACTGCCCTAGACACGGGGAACCCCACTAATACACTGGGTGCTCTACGCCCCAGACACGGGGAACCCCACTAATACACTGGGTGCTCTACGTAAACTGCCCCAGGACGGGGAACCCCACTAATACACTGGGTGCTCTACGTAAACTGCCCCAGGACGGGGAACCCCACTAAAACACTGGGTGCTCTACGTAAACTGCCACAGGACGGGGAACCCCACTAATACACTGGGTGCTCTACGCCCCAGACACGGGGAACCCCACTAATACACTGGGTGCTCTACGCCCCAGACACGGGGAACCCCACTAATACACTGGGTGCTCTACGCCCCAGACACGGGGAACCCCACTAATACACTGGGTGCTCTACGTAAACTGCCCCAGACACGGGGAACCCCACTAATACACTGGGTGCTCTACGCCCCAGACACGGGGAACCCCACTAATACACTGGGTGCTCTACGCCCCAGACACGGGGAACCCCACTAATACACTGGGTGCTCTACGCCCCAGACACGGGGAACCCCACTAATACACTGGGTGCTCTACGCCCCAGACACGGGGAACCCCACTAATACACTGGGTGCTCTACGTAAACTGCCCCAGACACGGGGAACCCCACTAATACACTGGGTGCTCTACGCCCCAGACACGGGGAACCCCACTAATACACTGGGTGCTCTACGCCCCAGACACGGGGAACCCCACTAATACACTGGGTGCTCTACGCCCCAGACACGGGGAACCCCACTAATACACTGGGTGCTCTACTTCCCAGACACGGGGAACCCCACTAATACACTGGGTGCTCTACGCCCCAGACACGGGGAACCCCACTAATACACTGGGTGCTCTACGTAAACTGCCCCAGACACGGGGAACCCCACTAATACACTGGGTGCTCTACGCCCCAGACACGGGGAACCCCACTAATACACTGGGTGCTCTACGCCCCAGACACGGGGAACCCCACTAATACACTGGGTGCTCTACGCCCCAGACACGGGGAACCCCACTAATACACTGGGTGCTCTACGCCCCAGACACGGGGAACCCCACTAATACACTGGGTGCTCTACGTAAACTGCCCCAGACACGGGGAACCCCACTAATACACTGGGTGCTCTACGTAAACTACCCCAGACACGGGGAACCCCACTAATACACTGGGTGCTCTACGTAAACTGCCCCAGACACGGGGAACCCCACTAAAACACTGGGTGCTCTACGTAAACTGCCCCAGACACGGGGAACCCCACTAATACACTGGGTGCTCTACGTAAACTGCCCCAGACACGGGGAACCCCACTAATACACTGGGTGCTCTACGCCCCAGACACGGGGAACCCCACTAATACACTGGGTGCTCTACGCCTCAGACACGGGGAACCCCACTAATACACTGGGTGCTCTACGCCCCAGACACGGGGAACCCAACTAAAACACTGGGTGCTCTACGTAAACTGCCCCAGACACGGGGAACCCCACTAATACACTGGGTGCTCTACGTAAACAGCCCCAGACACGGGGAACCCCACTAATACACTGGGTGCTCTACGCCCCAGACACGGGGAACCCCACTAATACACTGGGTGCTCTACGCCCCAGACACGGGGAACCCCACTAATACACTGGGTGCTCTACGCCCCAGACACGGGGAACCCCACTAATACACTGGGTGTCTACGTAAACTGCCCCAGACACGGGGAACCCCACTAATACACTGGGTGCTCTACGCCCCAGACACAGGGAACCACACTAATACACTGGGTGCTCTACGCCCCAGACACGGGGAACCCCACTAATACACTGGGTGGTCTACGCCCCAGACACGGGGAACCCCACTAATACACTGGGTGCTCTACGCCCCAGACACGGGGAACCCCACTAATACACTGGGTGCTCTACGCCCCAGACACGGGGAACCCCACTAATACACTGGGTGGTCTACGCCCCAGACACGGGGAACCCCACTAATACACTGGGTGCTCTACGCCCCAGACACGGGGAACCCCACTAATACACTGGGTGCTCTACGTAAACTGCCCCAGACACGGGGAACCCCACTAATACACTGGGTGCTCTACGTAAACTGCCCCAGACACGGGGAACCCCACTAATACACTGGGTGCTCTACGCCCCAGACACGGGGAACCCCACTAATACACTGGGTGCTCTACGCCCCAGACACGGGGAACCCCACTAATACACTGGGTGCTCTACGCCCCAGACACGGGGAACCCCACTAATACACTGGGTGCTCTACGCCCCAGACACGGGGAACCCCACTAATACACTGGGTGCTCTACGCCCCAGACACGGGGAACCCCACTAATACACTGGGTGCTCTACGCCCCAGACACGGGGAACCCCACTAATACACTGGGTGCTCTACGCCCCAGACACGGGGAACCCCACTAATACACTGGGTGCTCTACGTAAACTGCCCCAGACACGGGGAACCCCACTAATACACTGGGTGCTCTACGCCCCAGACACGGGGAACCCCACTAATACACTGGGTGCTCTACGTAAACTACCCCAGACACGGGGAACCCCACTAATACACTGGGTGCTCTACGTAAACTGCCCCAGACACGGGGAACCCCACTAATACACTGGGTGCTCTACGTAAACTGCCCCAGACACGGGGAACCCCACTAATACACTGGGTGCTCTACGCCCCAGACACGGGGAACCCCACTAATACACTGGGTGCTCTACGCCCCAGACACGGGGAACCCCACTAATACACTGGGTGCTCTACGCCCCAGACACGGGGAACCCAACTAAAACACTGGGTGCTCTACGTAAACTGCCCCAGACACGGGGAACCCCACTAATACACTGGGTGCTCTACGTAAACTGCCCCAGACACGGGGAACCCCACTAATACACTGGGTGCTCTACGCCCCAGACACGGGGAACCCCACTAATACACTGGGTGCTCTACGCCCCAGACACGGGGAACCCCACTAATACACTGGGTGCTCTACGCCCCAGACACGGCGAACCCCACTAATACACTGGGTGTCTACGTAAACTGCCCCAGACACGGGGAACCCCACTAATACACTGGGTGCTCTACGCCCCAGACACAGGGAACCACACTAATACACTGGGTGCTCTACGCCCCAGACACGGGGAACCCCACTAATACACTGGGTGCTCTACGTAAACTGCCCCAGACACGGGGAACCCCACTAATACACTGGGTGCTCTACGCCCCAGACACGGGGAACCCCACTAATACACTGGGTGCTCTACGCCCCAGACACGGGGAACCCCACTAATACACTGGGTGGTCTACGCCCCAGACACGGGGAACCCCACTAATACACTGGGTGCTCTACGCCCCAGACACGGGGAACCCCACTAATACACTGGGTGCTCTACGTAAACTGCCCCAGACACGGGGAACCCCACTAATACACTGGGTGCTCTACGTAAACTGCCCCAGACACGGGGAACCCCACTAATACACTGGGTGCTCTACGCCCCAGACACGGGGAACCCCACTAATACACTGGGTGCTCTACGTAAACTGCCCCAGACACGGGGAACCCCACTAAAACACTGGGTGCTCTACGTAAACTGCCCCAGACACGGGGAACCCCACCAAAACACTGGGTGCTCTACATAAACTGCCCCAGACACGGGGAACCCCACTAATACACTGGGTGCTCTACGCCCCAGACACGGGGAACCCCACTAATACACTGGGTGCTCTACGCCCCAGACACGGGGAACCCCACTAATACACTGGGTGCTCTACGTAAACTGCCCCAGACACGGGGAACCCCACTAATACACTGGGTGCTCTACGTAAACTGCCCCAGACACGGGGAACCCCACTAATACACTGGGTGCTCTACGCCCCAGACACGGGGAACCCCACTAATACACTGGGTGCTCTACGTAAACTGCCCCAGACACGGGGAACCCCACTAATACACTGGGTGTCTACGTAAACTGCCCCAGACACGGGGAACCCCACTAATACACTGGGTGCTCTACGCCCCAGACACGGGGAACCCCACTAATACACTGGGTGCTCTACGTAAACTGCCCCAGACACGGGGAACCCCACTAATACACTGGGTGCTCTACGTAGACTGCCCCAGACACGGGGAACCCCACTAATACACTGGGTGCTCTACGTAAACTGCCCCAGACACGGGGAACCCCACTAATACACTGGGTGCTCTACGCCCCAGACACGGGGAACCCCACTAATACACTGGGTGCTCTACGTAAACTGCCCCAGACACGGGGAACCCCACTAAAACACTGGGTGCTCTACGTAAACTGCCCCAGACACGGGGAACCCCACTAATACACTGGGTGCTCTACGCCCCAGACACGGGGAACCCCACTAATACACTGGGTGCTCTACGTAAACTGCCAAAGACACGGGGAACCCCACTAATACACTGGGTGCTCTACGTAAACTGCCCCAGACACGGGGAACCCCACTAATACACTGGGTGCTCTACGTAAACTGCCCCAGACACGGGGAACCCCACTAATACACTGGGTGCTCTACGTAAACTGCCCTAGACACGGGGAACCCCACTAATACACTGGGTGCTCTACGCCCCAGACACGGGGAACCCCACTAATACACTGGGTGCTCTACGTAAACTGCCCCAGGACGGGGAACCCCACTAATACACTGGGTGCTCTACGTAAACTGCCCCAGGACGGGGAACCCCACTAAAACACTGGGTGCTCTACGTAAACTGCCACAGGACGGGGAACCCCACTAATACACTGGGTGCTCTACGCCCCAGACACGGGGAACCCCACTAATACACTGGGTGCTCTACGCCCCAGACACGGGGAACCCCACTAATACACTGGGTGCTCTACGCCCCAGACACGGGGAACCCCACTAATACACTGGGTGCTCTACGTAAACTGCCCCAGACACGGGGAACCCCACTAATACACTGGGTGCTCTACGCCCCAGACACGGGGAACCCCACTAATACACTGGGTGCTCTACGCCCCAGACACGGGGAACCCCACTAATACACTGGGTGCTCTACGCCCCAGACACGGGGAACCCCACTAATACACTGGGTGCTCTACGCCCCAGACACGGGGAACCCCACTAATACACTGGGTGCTCTACGTAAACTGCCCCAGACACGGGGAACCCCACTAATACACTGGGTGCTCTACGCCCCAGACACGGGGAACCCCACTAATACACTGGGTGCTCTACGCCCCAGACACGGGGAACCCCACTAATACACTGGGTGCTCTACGCCCCAGACACGGGGAACCCCACTAATACACTGGGTGCTCTACTTCCCAGACACGGGGAACCCCACTAATACACTGGGTGCTCTACGCCCCAGACACGGGGAACCCCACTAATACACTGGGTGCTCTACGTAAACTGCCCCAGACACGGGGAACCCCACTAATACACTGGGTGCTCTACGCCCCAGACACGGGGAACCCCACTAATACACTGGGTGCTCTACGCCCCAGACACGGGGAACCCCACTAATACACTGGGTGCTCTACGCCCCAGACACGGGGAACCCCACTAATACACTGGGTGCTCTACGCCCCAGACACGGGGAACCCCACTAATACACTGGGTGCTCTACGTAAACTGCCCCAGACACGGGGAACCCCACTAATACACTGGGTGCTCTACGCCCCAGACACGGGGAACCCCACTAATACACTGGGTGCTCTACGTAAACTACCCCAGACACGGGGAACCCCACTAATACACTGGGTGCTCTACGTAAACTGCCCCAGACACGGGGAACCCCACTAAAACACTGGGTGCTCTACGTAAACTGCCCCAGACACGGGGAACCCCACTAATACACTGGGTGCTCTACGTAAACTGCCCCAGACACGGGGAACCCCACTAATACACTGGGTGCTCTACGCCCCAGACACGGGGAACCCCACTAATACACTGGGTGCTCTACGCCTCAGACACGGGGAACCCCACTAATACACTGGGTGCTCTACGCCCCAGACACGGGGAACCCAACTAAAACACTGGGTGCTCTACGTAAACTGCCCCAGACACGGGGAACCCCACTAATACACTGGGTGCTCTACGTAAACAGCCCCAGACACGGGGAACCCCACTAATACACTGGGTGCTCTACGCCCCAGACACGGGGAACCCCACTAATACACTGGGTGCTCTACGCCCCAGACACGGGGAACCCCACTAATACACTGGGTGCTCTACGCCCCAGACACGGGGAACCCCACTAATACACTGGGTGTCTACGTAAACTGCCCCAGACACGGGGAACCCCACTAATACACTGGGTGCTCTACGCCCCAGACACAGGGAACCACACTAATACACTGGGTGCTCTACGCCCCAGACACGGGGAACCCCACTAATACACTGGGTGGTCTACGCCCCAGACACGGGGAACCCCACTAATACACTGGGTGCTCTACGCCCCAGACACGGGGAACCCCACTAATACACTGGGTGCTCTACGCCCCAGACACGGGGAACCCCACTAATACACTGGGTGGTCTACGCCCCAGACACGGGGAACCCCACTAATACACTGGGTGCTCTACGCCCCAGACACGGGGAACCCCACTAATACACTGGGTGCTCTACGTAAACTGCCCCAGACACGGGGAACCCCACTAATACACTGGGTGCTCTACGTAAACTGCCCCAGACACGGGGAACCCCACTAATACACTGGGTGCTCTACGCCCCAGACACGGGGAACCCCACTAATACACTGGGTGCTCTACGTAAACTGCCCCAGACACGGGGAACCCCACTAAAACACTGGGTGCTCTACGTAAACTGCCCCAGACACGGGGAACCCCACCAAAACACTGGGTGCTCTACATAAACTGCCCCAGACACGGGGAACCCCACTAATACACTGGGTGCTCTACGCCCCAGACACGGGGAACCCCACTAATACACTGGGTGCTCTACGCCCCAGACACGGGGAACCCCACTAATACACTGGGTGCTCTACGTAAACTGCCCCAGACACGGGGAACCCCACTAATACACTGGGTGCTCTACGTAAACTGCCCCAGACACGGGGAACCCCACTAATACACTGGGTGCTCTACGCCCCAGACACGGGGAACCCCACTAATACACTGGGTGCTCTACGTAAACTGCCCCAGACACGGGGAACCCCACTAATACACTGGGTGTCTACGTAAACTGCCCAAGACACGGGGAACCCCACTAATACACTGGGTGCTCTACGCCCCAGACACGGGGAACCCCACTAATACACTGGGTGCTCTACGTAAACTGCCCCAGACACGGGGAACCCCACTAATACACTGGGTGCTCTACGTAGACTGCCCCAGACACGGGGAACCCCACTAATACACTGGGTGCTCTACGTAAACTGCCCCAGACACGGGGAACCCCACTAATACACTGGGTGCTCTACGCCCCAGACACGGGGAACCCCACTAATACACTGGGTGCTCTACGTAAACTGCCCCAGACACGGGGAACCCCACTAAAACACTGGGTGCTCTACGTAAACTGCCCCAGACACGGGGAACCCCACTAATACACTGGGTGCTCTACGCCCCAGACACGGGGAACCCCACTAATACACTGGGTGCTCTACGTAAACTGCCAAAGACACGGGGAACCCCACTAATACACTGGGTGCTCTACGTAAACTGCCCCAGACACGGGGAACCCCACTAATACACTGGGTGCTCTACGTAAACTGCCCTAGACACGGGGAACCCCACTAATACACTGGGTGCTCTACGCCCCAGACACGGGGAACCCCACTAATACACTGGGTGCTCTACGTAAACTGCCCCAGGACGGGGAACCCCACTAATACACTGGGTGCTCTACGTAAACTGCCCCAGGACGGGGAACGCCACTAAAACACTGGGTGCTCTACGTAAACTGCCACAGGACGGGGAACCCCACTAATACACTGGGTGCTCTACGCCCCAGACAGGGGAACCCCACTAATACACTGGGTGCTCTACGCCCCAGACACGGGGAACCCCACTAATACACTGGGTGCTCTACGCCCCAGACACGGGGAACCCCACTAATACACTGGGTGCTCTACGCCCCAGACACGGGGAACCCCACTAATACACTGGGTGCTCTACGCCCCAGACACGGGGAACCCCACTAATACACTGGGTGCTCTACTTCCCAGACACGGGGAACCCCACTAATACACTGGGTGCTCTACGCCCCAGACACGGGGAATCCCACTAATACACTGGGTGCTCTACGTAAACTGCCCCAGACACGGGGAACCCCACTAATACACTGGGTGCTCTACGCCCCAGACACGGGGAACCCCACTAATACACTGGGTGCTCTACGTAAACTACCCCAGACACGGGGAACCCCACTAATACACTGGGTGCTCTACGTAAACTGCCCCAGACACGGGGAACCCCACTAAAACACTGGGTGCTCTACGTAAACTGCCCCAGACACGGGGAACCCCACTAATACACTGGGTGCTCTACGCCCCAGACACAGGGAACCACACTAATACACTGGGTGCTCTACGCCCCAGACACGGGGAACCCCACTAATACACTGGGTGCTCTACGTAAACTGCCCCAGACACGGGGAACCCCACTAATACACTGGGTGCTCTACGCCCCAGACACGGGGAACCCCACTAATACACTGGGTGCTCTACGCCCCAGACACGGGGAACCCCACTAATACACTGGGTGGTCTACGCCCCAGACACGGGGAACCCCACTAATACACTGGGTGCTCTACGCCCCAGACACGGGGAACCCCACTAATACACTGGGTGCTCTACGTAAACTGCCCCAGACACGGGGAACCCCACTAATACACTGGGTGCTCTACGTAAACTGCCCCAGACACGGGGAACCCCACTAATACACTGGGTGCTCTACGCCCCAGACACGGGGAACCCCACTAATACACTGGGTGCTCTACGTAAACTGCCCCAGACACGGGGAACCCCACTAAAACACTGGGTGCTCTACGTAAACTGCCCCAGACACGGGGAACCTCACCAAAACACTGGGTGCTCTACATAAACTGCCCCAGACACGGGGAACCCCACTAATACACTGGGTGCTCTACGCCCCAGACACGGGGAACCCCACTAATACACTGGGTGCTCTACGCCCCAGACACGGGGAACCCCACTAATACACTGGGTGCTCTACGTAAACTGCCCCAGACACGGGGAACCCCACTAATACACTGGGTGCTCTACGTAAACTGCCCCAGACACGGGGAACCCCACTAATACACTGGGTGCTCTACGTAAACTGCCCCAGACACGGGGAACCCCACTAATACACTGGGTGCTCTACGTAAACTGCCCCAGACACGGGGAACCCCACTAATACACTGGGTGCTCTACGCCCCAGACACGGGGAACCCCACTAATACACTGGGTGCTCTACGTAAACTGCCCCAGACACGGGGAACCCCACTAATACACTGGGTGTCTACGTAAACTGCCCCAGACACGGGGAACCACACTAATACACTGGGTGCTCTACGCCCCAGACACGGGGAACCCCACTAATACACTGGGTGCTCTACGTAAACTGCCCCAGACACGGGGAACCCCACTAATACACTGGGTGCTCTACGTAGACTGCCCCAGACACGGGGAACCCCACTAATACACTGGGTGCTCTACGTAAACTGCCCCAGACACGGGGAACCCCACTAATACACTGGGTGCTCTACGCCCCAGACACGGGGAACCCCACTAATACACTGGGTGCTCTACGTAAACTGCCCCAGACACGGGGAACCCCACTAAAACACTGGGTGCTCTACGTAAACTGCCCCAGACACGGGGAACCCCACTAATACACTGGGTGCTCTACGCCCCAGACACGGGGAACCCCACTAATACACTGGGTGCTCTCCGTAAACTGCCAAAGACACGGGGAACCCCACTAATACACTGGGTGCTCTACGTAAACTGCCCCAGACACGGGGAACCCCACTAATACACTGGGTGCTCTACGTAAACTGCCCCAGACACGGGGAACCCCACTAATACACTGGGTGCTCTACGTAAACTGCCCTAGACACGGGGAACCCCACTTATACACTGGGTGCTCTACGCCCCAGACACGGGGAACCCCACTAATACACTGGGTGCTCTACGTAAACTGCCCCAGGACGGGGAACCCCACTAATACACTGGGTGCTCTACGTAAACTGCCCCAGGACGGGGAACCCCACTAAAACACTGGGTGCTCTACGTAAACTGCCACAGGACGGGGAACCCCACTAATACACTGGGTGCTCTACGCCCCAGACACGGGGAACCCCACTAATACACTGGGTGCTCTACGCCCCAGACACGGGGAACCCCACTAATACACTGGGTGCTCTACGCCCCAGACACGGGGAACCCCACTAATACACTGGGTGCTCTACGCCCCAGACACGGGGAACCCCACTAATACACTGGGTGCTCTACGCCCCAGACACGGGGAACCCCACTAATACACTAGGTGCTCTACTTCCCAGACACGGGGAACCCCACTAATACACTGGGTGCTCTACGCCCCAGACACGGGGAACCCCACTAATACACTGGGTGCTCTACGTAAACTGCCCCAGACACGGGGAACCCCACTAATACACTGGGTGCTCTACGCCCCAGACACGGGGAACCCCACTAATACACTGGGTGCTCTACGTAAACTACCCCAGACACGGGGAACCCCACTAATACACTGGGTGCTCTACGTAAACTGCCCCAGACACGGGGAACCCCACTAAAACACTGGGTGCTCTACGTAAACTGCCCCAGACACGGGGAACCCCACTAATACACTGGGTGCTCTACGTAAACTGCCCCAGACACGGGGAACCCCACAAATAACACTGGGTGCTCTACGCCCCAGACACGGGGAACCCCACTAATACACTGGGTGCTCTACGCCCCAGACACGGGGAACCCCACTAATACACTGGGTGCTCTACGCCCCAGACACGGGGAACCCCAGTAAAACACTGGGTGCTCTACGTAAACTGCCCCAGACACGGGGAACCCCACTAATACACTGGGTGCTCTACGTAAACTGCCCCAGACACGGGGAACCCCACTAATACACTGGGTGCTCTACGCCCCAGACACGGGGAACCCCACTAATACACTGGGTGCTCTACGCCCCAGACACGGGGAACCCCACTAATACACTGGGTGCTCTACGCCCCAGACACGGGGAACCCCACTAATACACTGGGTGTCTACGTAAACTGCCCCAGACACGGGGAACCCCACTAATACACTGGGTGCTCTACGCCCCAGACACAGGGAACCCCACTAATACACTGGGTGCTCTACGCCCCAGACACGGGGAACCCCACTAATACACTGGGTGCTCTACGTAAACTGCCCCAGACACGGGGAACCCCACTAATACACTGGGTGCTCTACGCCCCAGACACGGGGAACCCCACTAATACACTGGGTGCTCTACGCCCCAGACACGGGGAACCCCACTAATACACTGGGTGGTCTACGCCCCAGACACGGGGAACCCCACTAATACACTGGGTGCTCTACGCCCCAGACACGGGGAACCCCACTAATACACTGGGTGCTCTACGTAAACTGCCCCAGACACGGGGAACCCCACTAATACACTGGGTGCTCTACGTAAACTGCCCCAGACACGGGGAACCCCACTAATACACTGGGTGCTCTACGCCCCAGACACGGGGAACCCCACTAATACACTGGGTGCTCTACGTAAACTGCCCCAGACACGGGGAACCCCACTAAAACACTGGGTGCTCTACGTAAACTGCCCCAGACACGGGGAACCCCACTAAAACACTGGGTGCTCTACGTAAACTGCCCCAGACACGGGGAACCCCACTAATACACTGGGTGCTCTACGCCCCAGACACGGGGAACCCCACTAATACACTGGGTGGTCTACGCCCCAGACACGGGGAACCCCACTAATACACTGGGTGGTCTACGCCCCAGACACGGGGAACCCCACTAATACACTGGGTGCTCTACGTAAACTGCCCCAGACACGGGGAACCCCACTAATACACTGGGTGCTCTACGCCCCAGACACGGGGAACCCCACTAATACACTGGGTGCTCTACGTAAACTGCCCCAGACACGGGGAACCCCACCAAAACACTGGGTGCTCTACATAAACTGCCCCAGACACGGGGAACCCCACTAATACACTTGGTGCTCTACGCCACAGACACGGGGAACCCCACTAATACACTGGGTGCTCTACGCCCCAGACACGGGGAACCCCACTAATACACTGGGTGCTCTACGTAAACTGCCCCAGACACGGGGAACCCCACTAATACACTGGGTGCTCTACGTAAACTGCCCCAGACACGGGGAACCCCACTAATACACTGGGTGCTCTACGCCCCAGACACGGGGAACCCCACTAATACACTGGGTGCTCTACGTAAACTGCCCTAGACACGGGGAACCCCACTAATAAACTGGTTGCTCTACGTAAACTGCCCCAGACACGGAGAACCCCACTAAAACACTGGGTGCTCTACGCCCCAGACACGGGGAACCCCACTAATACACTGGGTGCTCTACGTAAACTGCCCCAGACACGGGGAACCCCACTAATACACTGGGTGCTCTACGTAAACTGCCCCAGACACAGGGAACCCCACTAATACACTGGGTGCTCTACGCCCCAGACACGGGGAACCCCACTAATACACTGGGTGCTCTACGCCCCAGACACGGGGAACCCCACTAATACACTGGGTGCTCTACGCCCCAGACACGGGGAACCCCACTAATACACTGGGTGCTCTACGTAAACTGCCCCAGACACGGGGAACCCCACTAATACACTGGGTGCTCTACGTAAACTGCCCCAGACACGGGGAACCCCACTAATACACTGGGTGCTCTACGCCCCAGACACGGGGAACCCCACTAATACACTGGGTGCTCTACGTAAACTGCCCCAGACACGGGGAACCCCACTAATACACTGGGTGTCTACGTAAACTGCCCCAGACACGGGGAACCCCACTAATACACTGGGTGCTCTACGTAAACTGCACCAGACACGGGGAACCCCACTAATACACTGGGTGCTCTATGTAAACTGCCCCAGACACAGGGAACCCCACTAATACACTGGGTGCTCTACGCCCCAGACACGGGGAACCCCACTAATACACTGGGTTCTCTACGCCCCAGACACGGGGAACCCCACTAATACACTGGGTGCTCTACGTAAACTGCCCCAGACACGGGGAACCCCACTAAAACACTGGGTGCTCTAGGTAAACTGCCCCAGACACGGGGAACCCCACTAAAACACTGGGTGCTCTACGTAAACTGCCCCAGACACGGGGAACCCCACTAATACACTGGGTGCTCTACGCCCCAGACACGGGGAACCCCACTAATACACTGGGTGCTCTACGTAAACTGCCCCAGACACGGGGAACCCCACTAAAACACTGGGTGCTCTACGTAAACTGCCCCAGACACGGGGAACCCCACTAAAACACTGGGTGCTCTACGTAAACTGCCCCAGACACGGGGAACCCCACTAATACACAGGGTGCTCTACGTAAACTGCCCCAGACACGGGGAACCCCACTAATACACTGGGTGCTCTACGCCCCAGACACGGGGAACCCCACTAATACACTCGGTGCTCTACGTAAACTGCCCCAGACACGGGGAACCCCACTAATACACTGGGTGCTCTACGTAGACTGCCCCAGACACGGGGAACCCCACTAATACACTGGGTGCTCTACGTAAACTGCCCCAGACACGGGGAACCCCACTAATACACTGGGTGCTCTACGCCCCAGACACGGGGAACCCAACTAATACACTGGGTGCTCTACGTAAACTGCCCCAGACACGGGGAACCCCACTAAAACACTGGGTGCTCTACGTAAACTGCCCCAGACACGGGGAACCCCACTAATACACTGGGTGCTCTACGCCCCAGACACGGGGAACCCCACTAATACACTGGGTGCTCTACGTAAACTGCCAAAGACACGGGGAACCCCACTAATACACTGGGTGCTCTACGTAAACTGCCCCAGACACGGGGAACCCCACTAATACACTGGGTGCTCTACGTAAACTGCCCCAGACACGGGGAACCCCACTAATACACTGGGTGCTCTACGCCCCAGACACGGGGAACCCCACTAATACATTGGGTGCTCTACGTAAACTGCCCCAGACACGGGGAACCCCACTAATACACTGGGTGTCTACGTAAACTGCCCCAGACACGGGGAACCCCACTAATACACTGGGTTCTCTACGTAAACTGCCCCAGACACGGGGAACCCCACTAAAACACTGGGTGCTCTACGCCCCAGACACGGGGAACCCCACTAATACACTGGGTGCTCTACGTAAACTGCCCCAGACACGGGGAACCCCACTAAAACACTGGGTGCTCTACGTAAACTGCCCCAGACACGGGGAACCCCACTAATACACTGGGTGCTCTACGCCCCAGACACGGGGAACCCCACTAATACACTGGGTGCTCTACGCCCCAGACACGGGGAACCCCACTAATACACTGGGTGCTCTACGCCCCAGACATGGGGAGCCCCACTAATACACTGGGTGCTCTACGTAAACTGCCCCAGACACGGGGAACCCCACTAATACACTGGGTGCTCTACGTAAACTGCCCCAGACACGGGGAACCCCACTAATACACTGGGTGCTCTACGCCCCAGACACGGGGAACCCCACTAATACACTGGGTGCTCTACGCCCCAGACACGGGGAACCCCACTAATACACTGGGTGCTCTACGCCCCAGACACGGGGAACCCCACTAATACACTGGGTGCTCTACGTAAACTGCCTCAGACACGGGGAACCCCACTAATACACTGGGTGCTCTACGTAAACTGCCTCAGACACGGGGAACCCCACTAAAACACTGGGTGCTCTACGCCCCAGACACGGGGAACCCCACTAATACACTGGGTGCTCTACGCCCCAGACACGTGGAACCCCACTAATACACTGGGTGCTCTACGCCCCAGACACGGGGAACCCCACTAATACACTGGGTGCTCTACGTAAACTGACCCAGACACGGGGAACCCTACTAATACACTGGGTGCTCTACGTAAACTGCTCCAGACACGGGGAACCCCACTAATACACTGGGTGCTCTACGTAAACTGCCCCAGACACGGGGAACCCCACTAATACACTGGGTGCTCTACGTAAACTGCCCCAGACACGGGGAACCCCACTAATACACTGGGTGTTCTACGTAAACTGCCCCAGACACGGGGAACCCCACTAATACACTGGGTGCTCTACGCCCCAGACACGGGGAACCCCACTAATACACTGGGTGCCCTACGTAAACTGCCCCAGACACGGGGAACCCCACTAATACACTGGGTGCCCTACGTAAACTGCCCCAGACACGGGGAACGAAAAACAGTCCAGTAAACAAACTCGAACATACATAAACACGTAGTCCGAACAAACACCACTCTTACCAACTAACAATCCCGCACAAAGAAACGGGCGGGCCGGCTGACTGATAAAGCCCAACTAATTAAGCACAAACACAAAACAGGTGTAACCAATAAACACATAAGGAGGGGGAGAAAAGGATCAGTGGCAGCTAATAGGCCGGTGACGACGACCGCCGAGCGCCACCCGAACGGGAAGGAGAGCCTGCCTCGGTCGGAGTCGTGACACAAATGGATTTTGTAACAAGATACTTTTGAGAGCTGTAATTTCGATTTTGTACTTGTCTATACCACTTTTTTAAAGCTGTTCACTGTTTTGTGGTCCCATTCACCCTGCATTGGTATCAGAAGTCTGATGGCACTATGGTGTGATAAGAGCATCTGCTAAATGAACTAAATATATATGTATATGTAAAAATAAACAATTGCAAAGCATGCTGAGTATTATTTCAATGAGGATGCTGAGTATTATTCTAATGAGGATGACATGTATTATTCTAATGAGCATGCTGAGTATTATTCCGACGAGGATGCTGAGTATTATTCTAATGGGGGTGCTGAGTATTATTCTAATGAGCATGCATAGTATTATTCTAATGAGCATGCTGAGTATTATTCTAATGAGCATGCTGAATATGATTCTAATGAGGATGCAGAATATTATTCCAATGAGCATGCTGAGTATGATTCTAATGAGCATGCTGAGTATTATTCTAATGAGCATGCTGAGTATTATTCTAATGAGCATGCTGAGTATTATTCTAATGAGGATGCTGAGTATTCTTCTAATGAGCATGCTGAGTATTATTCTAATGAGGATGCTGAGTATTCTTCTAATGAGCATGTATAATATTATCCGCCCCGAAACAAGGACAATAAAAATACCCAGTGTGCTTTGTAGTTCATTTTGGTATGTTCCTTTTCACGTAGACGCGAGGAAAATAGACTTGCTCCCTAATTTGAAGCGCATGCCGCTTTTGACGGCGTTGACACTCGCAGCCCGTCTGTTTTCTGTCCTTCTAATTCCAGCGTGTACCCGCTCGGTCACGTTTGGTTTGGCCTGGACAGTCAGCGCATTCAACTAAGGTAGATGAACATATCACAGCCGTAGTAAAACGTTTCTGTAACGTTACTGAAAATGCTGTTGCTGTTCAGGCCGGCTACTTGCAAATGTATTTCTGTATTTAAAAATATACGTATTCTGTAGTTTATTTTGATACATTGATCTTGATGGTCCACTACTACTGTTATTATTGCTGTTGGTCCCACCATTTATTTATATATAAATATATATATATTTTGTATATATATACATATATATTTTATTTTTATTTTTCGATATGTATACTTTGACAATGTAAGTAATAACGAACCTACCATGTCATTAAAGTCAATTGAATTGAATTGAATTGAAATGGTATTTTGTAATTGTATTTCGTCATTCTTGCACATCGATGGGTCCGATGAGTCCCAGCAGCCGGACCGTGGAGGTGAAAACACTGAAGTCTGTGTGTTTCTGGTAAAACTCCGGGGAAATCCTCTGTGGAAACACACTCCACCCCACTGCTGTCCTTTCAGCTGCACACCAACTCTGACTGGAAACCAGAGGAGGAGGAGCCCATCCTCCTATCGCTCCTCCCACCAGCCTCTCTGACACACTCACACTGTTCACAGTCTGTCCAAGGCTCTATAGCTGCTCTGAGACCCCCGATGTCCTGAGTGCCAGAGAGATGGCAGATGGACCAGTGCTCTTTTACAGCCCTGTGTGTGTGTGTGTCTGCCTGCGTGTTCATACACTGTGTATGTGTGCGTGTCCACTCCTCACACCATGTGTGTGAGAGTGTGTGTGTGAGAGAGTGTGTGTGTGTCAGCCCCTTTTCGTGCTCTGCCAAAGTGGGCATCTGGTGTGTGGACTATCACAGGGGAGAGAGAGGACCACAGAAAGAGAAGTCACCCCACCGGCCATCTCTATCTCCTCTCTCCCTCTCCTATCTCCCTTTCTCTCTCTCTCTCCCTCTCTCTTATCTCCCTTTCTCTCTCTCTCCCTTTCTCTCTCTCTCCTATCTCCCTCTCTCTCTCTCTCTGTCTCTCCCTATCTCTTTACTCTCCTCTTTCTCTTTTCGCTCTTCCTCTGTCTCTCTCTGTCTCTCTCTGCTCTCTCTGCTCTCTGAGAGTCAAACCTCAGTTAATCCCAATGAGAGGTACAGACTGCTCTTAGTGTCTAGAGACAGAGCGTCCATCAAGCTGTGTTAGTTTGCTTGTGACGTAGGTAGATAACCTGATCTACCGGCAGGTGTCCACCAAACAACCGCCCCCTCTCACTAACCAACTGGCCACGCACACACACACACACACACACACACACACACACACACACACACACACACACACACACACACACACACACACACACACACACACACACACACACACACACACATGGTGCCGTTGGCAGGAAGCGTAGTGGGACTGACCTTTTATTCTGCCCCTCCATTGGGGGTCTGGGCTACTTCCAGGTCGCCTAGGGGTCAAACTGGTTCTGGGGCCAGGGAGGGACGCAGGTGCTGGAGCACAACACTGGACAGCTGGATACAGTGTAGTAACAGACAGTGAGAGAGAGAGAGAGAGAGAAACCTCCGTCCACATATACACTCAAACTCACAACATACATCCCCATCCATTGAAACTTCGGTATATCTCAGGTCTGATCTACACCAGTCAACACCAGTCTCTGTCCTTCTCTCTCCCTGCCAGACCCAGGCCTGGTCCTCCATACAACACCAGTCTCTGTCATTCTCTCTCCCTGCCAGACCCAGGCCTGGTCCTCCATACAACACCAGTCTCTGTCATTCTCTCTCTCTCCCTGCCTGCCAGACGCAGGCCTGGTCCTCCATACAACACCAGTCTCTGTCCTTCTCTCTCCCTGCCAGACCCAGGCCTGGTCCTCCATACAACACCAGTCTCTGTCATTCTCTCTCCCTGCCAGACCCAGGCCTGGTCCTCCATACAACACCAGTCTCTGTCATTCTCTCTCCCTGCCAGACCCAGGCCTGGTCCTCCATACAACACCAGTCTCTGTCATTCTCTCTCCCTGCCAGACCCAGGCCTGGTCCTCCATACAACACCAGTCTCTGTCATTCTCTCTCCCTGCCAGACCCAGGCCTGGTCCTCCATACAACACCAGTCTCTGTCCTTCTCTCTCCCTGCCAGACCCAGGCCTGGTCCTCCATACAACACCAGTCTCTGTCATTCTCTCTCCCTGCCAGACCCAGGCCTGGTCCTCCATACAACACCAGTCTCTGTCATTCTCTCTCCCTGCCAGACCCAGGCCTGGTCCTCCATACAACACCAGTCTCTGTCATTCTCTCTCCCTGCCAGACCCAGGCCTGGTCCTCCATACAACACCAGTCTCTGTCATTCTCTCTCCCTGCCAGACCCAGGCCTGGTCCTCCACACAACACCAGTCTCTGTCATTCTCTCTCCCTGCCAGACCCAGGCCTGGTCCTCCATACAACACCAGTCTCTGTCCTTCTCTCTCCCTGCCAGACCCAGGCCTGGTCCTCCATACAACACCAGTCTCTGTCATTCTCTCTCCCTGCCAGACCCAGGCCTGGTCCTCCATACAACACCAGTCTCTGTCCTTCTCTCTCCCTGCCAGACCCAGGCCTGGTCCTCCATACAACACCAGTCTCTGTCATTCTCTCTCCCTGCCAGACCCAGGCCTGGTCCTCCATACAACACCAGTCTCTGTCATTCTCTCTCCCTACCAGACCCAGGCCTGGTCCTCCATACAACACCAGTCTCTGTCCTTCTCTCTCCCTGCCAGACCCAGGCCTGGTCCTCCACACAACACCAGTCTCTGTCATTCTCTCTCCCTGCCAGACCCAGGCCTGGTCCTCCATACAACACCAGTCTCTGTCATTCTCTCTCCCTGCCAGACCCAGGCCTGGTCCTCCATACAACACCAGTCTCTGTCATTCTCTCTCCCTGCCAGACCCAGGCCTGGTCCTCCATACAACACCAGTCTCTGTCATTCTCTCTCCCTGCCAGACCCAGGCCTGGTCCTCCATACAACACCAGTCTCTGTCATTCTCTCTCCCTGCCAGACCCAGGCCTGGTCCTCCATACAACACCAGTCTCTGTCCTTCTCTCTCCCTGCCAGACCCAGGCCTGGTCCTCCATACAACACCAGTCTCTGTCCTTCTCTCTCCCTGCCAGACCCAGGCCTGGTCCTCCATACAGAAGAATGTCCAAGGTAAGGTTCTGATTATCACTAAACCTTGCGTGTTAACGGCTGTCCTTTGCCGTGAAATTGCACTCTTATAAATGCCAGTTTCCCCTCAACTTTACAGCCTGACACACACACACACACACACACACAGGCAGAATAATCCTGTCCAAAGCACAGAATTCCAGACAACAGAACACATGCTGTGTTAATAATAGACTCCCAGCCTTCGTCCCAAATGGTATCCCTGTACATGCCCTGTATAGTGCACTACTTTAGACCAGAGCCCTATGCCCTGTATAGTGCACTACTTTAGACCAGGGCCCTATGCCCTGTATAGTGCACTACTTTAGACCAGAGCCCTATGCCCTGTATAGTGCACTACTGTTGACCAGAGCCCTATGCCCTGTATAGTGCACTACTTTAGACCAGGGCCCTATGCCCTGTATAGTGCACTACTTTAGACCAGGGCCCTATGCCCTATATAGTGCACTACTTTAGACCAGGGCCCTATTCCCTGTATAGTGCACTACTGTTGACCAGGGCCCTATTCCCTGTATAGTGCACTACTTTAGACCAGGGCCCTATTCCCTGTATAGTGCACTACTGTTGACCAGGGCCCTATTCCCTGTATAGTGCACTACTGTTGACCAGGGCCCTATTGAGTGCCGGGTGCCATTTGGGACGCACAGACAGTCTGGCCAGGAGAAAAGGAAAGCAACAAGTTACTTTCAAATATACTGCAGCCAAACTGCACATACCTGAAGAGTAGGGTGTGTGTGTCTGTAAATAATGAATTAATCAAAGGATTGATTAATCAAATGTCTATCTGTTTCTTCACCATTTTGTCTCTCTGTCCATGAAGTCCCCTGTCCTCCCTCCCTTCCTTGGTTAATAAAATACTAATGTCTTTGCTAGGTAAAGCCCCGCCTTATCTCAGCTCACTGGTCACCATAGCAGCACCCACCTGTAGCGCGCGCTCCAGCAGGTATATCTCACTGGTCACCCCCAAAGCCAATTCTTCCTTTGGCCGCCTCTCCTTCCAGTTCTCTGCTGCCAATTACTGGAACGAATTGCAAAAATCACTGAAGCTGGAGACTCATATCTCCCTCACTAACTTTAAGTACCAGATGTCAGAGCAGCTCACAGATCACTGCACCTGTACATAGCCCATCTGTAAATAACACATCCAAGTACCTCATCCGCATATTGTTATTTATTTATTTTTGCTCCTTTGCACCCCAGTATCTCAACTTGCACATCCATCTTCTGCACATCTATCACTCCAGTGTTTAATTGCTAAATTGTAATTATTTCGCCACTCTGGCCTATTTATTCCCTTACCTCCCTTATCTTACCTCATTTGCACCCACTGCATATAGACTTTTCTATTGTGTTATTGACTGTATGTTTGTTTATTCCATGTGTAACTCTGTGTTGTTGTTTATGTCACACTGCTTTTCTTTATCTTGGCCAGGTTGCAGTTGTAAATGAGAACTTGTTCTCAACTGGCCAACCTGGTTAAATGAAGGTGAATTAAAATAATAAATAAAAGACTAATGAAAGCTCCTACAATGAGCTTGAAAAAAACATTAAAATGTCACTCCACAATAAAACAACAATTGACAATTCATATTCCTAATTTAAAAACCATATAGTAGAACCCAATCAACAGAGTTCTGAAACAGTGTATCTAGACTTTCATAGTAAAACTACTTCCTGGCCAGTACGGGTATCGAACCCGCGACCTTCGCGTTATTAGCACGACGCTCTAACCAACTGAGCTAACCGGCCTGGCGTAACACACGGGCAATAGAAGGGGCTTACAGCTTTATATGAATCTGGACGGGGTTATTTTCCAATGTCTACATTCCACCATTAGAGGGCAGAGAACGTAAACATATCCAGCCCAGTTCACCACAGACAGTTCTGAATATCCGTAACAGAAATTTTTGTGACCTTATTTGACCTTTTCTGCTGCTTTTGAGACACAGTTCGATCCCTCCTTGGGGCACTACTTGATTTAGTGAATAAAACACTAAACAATCACAATACAGTAACTATGACTAAACAATCACAATACAGTAACTATGACTAAACAATCACAATACATTAACTATGACTAAACAATCACAATACAGTAACTATGACTAAACCATCACAATACAGTAACTATGACTAAACAATCACAATACAGTAACTATGATTAAACAATCACAATACAGTAACTATGACTAAACCATCACAATACAGTAACTATGACTAAACCATCACAATACAGTAACTATGACTAAACCATCACAATACAGTAACTATAACTAAACCATCACAATACAGTAACTATGACTAAACAAGCACAATACAGTAACAATGACTAAACAATCACAATACAGTAACTATGACTAAACAATCACAATACAGTAACTATGACTAAACAATCACAATACAGTAACTATAACTAAACAAGCACAATACAGTAACTATGACTAAACAAGCACAATACAGTAACTATAACTAAACAATCACAATACAGTAACTATGACTAAACCATCACAATACAGTAACTATGACTAAACAATCACAATACAGTAACTATGATTAAACAATCACAATACAGTAACTATGACTAAACAATCACAATACAGTAACTATGATTAAACAATCACAATACAGTAACTATAACTAAACAATCACAATACAGTAACTATGATTAAACAATCACAATACAGTAACTATGATTAAACAATCACAATACAGTAACTATGACTAAACAATCACAATACAGTAACTATGACTAAACAATCACAATACAGTAAATGTTGTTATCATTTAGTAATGTTGTACTGTAGTCTACTGCACCCCATATCAACCAACTACTAGCTGGTCACAAGGCTACGTTGTTATCATTTAGTAATGTTGTACTGTAACCTACCGCACCCCATATCAACCAACTACTAGCTGGTCACAAGGCTACGTTGTTATCATTTAGTAATGTTGTACTGTAGCCTACTGCACCCCATATCAACCAACTACTAGCTGGTCACAAGGCTATGTTGTTATCATTTAGTAATGTTGTACTGTAACCTACTGCACCCCATATCAACCAACTACTAGCTGGTCACAAGGCTATGTTGTTATCATTTAGTAATGTTGTTCTGTAACCTACTGCACCCCATATCAACCAACTACTAGCTGGTCACAAGGCTACGTTGTTATCATTTAGTAATGGTGTACTATAGTCTACTGCACCCCATATCAACCAACTACTAGCTGGTCACAAGGCTACGTTGTTATCATTTAGTAATGTTGTACTGTAGTCTACTGCACCCCATATCAACCAACTACTAGCTGGTCACAAGGCTACGTTGTTATCATTTAGTAATGTTGTACTGTAGTCTACTGCACTACATATCAACTAGTAGTGACAAGGCTATATTGTTGTCATTCATACGTTACAGACTGTAACGTTACTGTACATCACATTATCCACCCAGCTAGCTAGTGATAGCTTAGCTAGCTCCAAAGAAACAACCAATGAATGACCACAGGCTTTTCAACAAAATATATATCTAGCTTGTATGATTGCATGTAAAACAACTTTACAGATGATTACAAAGTTTGAAAGCAAAGTTGACTAGTATGCTGCTCTCTCGGGAACTAGAGCGAGGCATCCAGATATGAGGTTAGCTAGCGCCGTTAGCATTAGCTAGCTAGCAGCGCCAGCATGTTAGCTATGAAAGTATCTATCCAGCAACAATGTCGAGGTCAAAAACGAAAGGAACTATGTTAAACCATGCTGACTTCGTAAGGCAAGTCAACTCGGACTGAAATAATGAACAGGCTGAACGTACAATTCTGTGACTAACTAGCTAACTTTAGCTTGCCAGCTCAGTGACCGGTGATGCAACCTATTCCTGTTTACAGAGTGTACGTCCCTCCCAGGTCCTGAGTCAACATGTGTCCAGAATTGGTTTACAAACCCCATTGACAATCCATGGGAAAATGTTTAGGGCCGTTCACCCATGATAATAACAACACTTAATATTGTTATTATCATATATGACTGTGACCTTTCAGTTAATGGAATATTATGAAGCATTTCACACCCACACTCTGTGACCAAGGAGTCTCCTCTCCTCTCATAGAGCACTTACAGAGGAAAGACAGATGAAGGGAGTCAGAGAAGGAAAAGGAGAGGGAGGGAGACAGACTTTTTGTCTTTCTTTAATGAGCCAACCTCATTGTACTACATATACCAGAGAGAGCGAGAGTGAGAGAGAGCGAGAGTGAGAGAGAGCGAGAGAGAGCGCGAGAGAGAGAGAAAGAGAAGTGGAGAAAGAGAGTGCAGCTGTTTGCTGGCTCTTTACCCCTCTGTACTTAGTGCCCTTCTCTAGTTAATGTGTGACCAAGTGAGCATGGGGAAAGGTGTGTGTGTGTGTGTGTGTGTGTTTGTGTGGACGTGTTTAACTATTCTTGTGGGCACCAGAAATCCCCACAAGAATAGTCCACAAACATTTGACCAACTGGGGACATTTTGTTGCTATTTCTAGGGGGTTTATGGCTAAGTTTAGGGTTAAGAGGTAGGGTTAGTTTTAGGGTTAGGGGCTAGGGTTAAGTTTAGGGTTAGTTTTAGGGTTAAGTTTAGGGTTAGGGGCTAGGGTTAGTTTTAGGGTTAGGAGCTAGGGTTAGGGGCTAGGGTTAGTTTTAGGGTTAGTTTTAGGGTTAGGAGCTAGGGTTAGGTTTAGGGTTAGGTTTAGGGTTAAGGTTAGGTTTTTGGCTTCGGGTTAAGGTTAGAGTAAGGGTAAGAGAACAGGTTAGGTTTAGGGTTAAGGGTTATGGAAAATAGGATTTTGAATAGGACTGAATTGTGTGTTCCCACAAGGTTAGCTGTACAAGACTGTATGTGTGTGTGTGTGTAAATAATTAATTAATCATATGATTGATGGACCTGTCTATCAGTTTCTTCACCATTCTGTCTCTTAGTCCATGAAGTCACCTGTCCTCCCTCCCTTCCTTGGATAATAAAATACTAATGAAAACTCCTACAATGAAAAAAAACTCCTACAATAAAATGTCACTCCACAATAACCATCGAAAATTCATACTACTAATTTAAAACGCATACGGTAGAACCCAATCAATAGAGTTGTGCGACACTGTAGACATTCACAGTAAAGTTAAAAAAAAAAACTTGCTGGCCAGTACGGGTATCGAACCCGCGACCTTCGCGTTATTAGCACGACGCTCTAACCAACTGAGCTAACCGGCCTAGTGGACATGTTTCACCAATGGAAGGTTATACTACTAATTTAAAACGCATATGGTAGAACGCAATCAGTAGCGTTATGCGACACTGTAGACATTCACAGTAAAGTAAAAAAAAAAAAAAAACTTGCTGGCCAGTACGGGTATCGAACCCGCGACCTTCGCGTTATTAGCACGACGCTCTAACCAACTGAGCTAACCGGCCTGCGGTAAATGCTTCACTAACGGAAGGGGGTTACACCCATATATAGATCTGGAGGCGGTCGTTCATCTACAATGTCTCCATTCTACCATTAGAGGGCAGCGAACGTAAACATATCCAGTTCAGTTCCAAGGACTCCTTTCTACTGTACACTGTCAATGATCAACACCGTGGCTGTATCTCTTTCTCTGTAGTTGTAGTTGACTGGCTGTCAGTCCTGCACAGCTGAACCTGAATACACACTGTGTTGTAAAGACCTTTCCCCATAGTCCATTTCTGATACCCATGATAATAACAACACTTAATAGTGATCATTGATTTAACCAAATAAACGACTATGACCTGTCAGTTAATGGAATAGAATGAAGCATTTCACACTCACACCCTGTGACCAAGGAGTCTACGCTCCTCTCATAGACCACTTACAGAGGAAAGACTGGCTCTTTACCTCTCTGTACTTAGTGCCCTTCTCTAGTTAATGTGTGACCAAGTGAGCATGGGGAAAGGTGTGTGTGTGTGTGTGTGTGTGTGTGTGTGTGTGTGTGTGTGTGTGTGTGTGTGTGTGTGTGTGTGTGTGTGTAAATAATGAATAAATCAAATGATTGACCGACCCGTCAATCTGTTTCTTCACCATTCTGTCTCTCTGTCTCTTAGTTCATAAAGTGGGGGTCCTCCCTCCCTTCCTTGGATAATAAAATACTAATGAAAACTCCTACAATTAGTTAGAAAAAACATTAAAATGTCACTCCACAATAAAACAATAATTGACAATTCACACTACTAATTTAAAATGCACATTGTAGACCCCAATCAATAGAGTGTAGACAGTCACAGTAAAATAAAATAAAACTCTTGGCCAGTACGGGTATCGAACCCGCGACCTTCGCGTTATTAGCACGACGCTCTAACCAACTGAGCTAACCGGCCATAGGTACTGATCACTCAACCGAAGGGGGTAGAAGAAACTACAACGTACTAAAATACACCAGAGCGAGATCGAGACATTCCATAACAAATCCATCACCTACAGAGAAATAAACCTGGAGAAGAGTCCCCTAAGCAAGCTGGTCCTGGTGCTCTGTTCACAAACACACCCTTAAAGAGCCCCAGGACAGCAACACAATTAGACCCAACCAAATCATGACAAAACAAAAAGATAATAACTTGACACATTGAAAATAATTTACCAAAAATCAGACCAAACTAGAAAGCTATAACAGAGAGTACACAGTGGCAGAATACCTGACCACTGGTACTGACCCAAACTTAAGGAAAGCTTTGACTATGTACAGACTCAGTGAGCATAGCCTTGCTATTGAGAAAGGCCACCGTAGGCAGACATGGCTCTCAAGAGAAGACAGGCTATGTGCACACTGCCCACAAAATGAGGTGGAAACTGAGCTGCACTTCCTAACCTTCCTAACTTCTAATGTTCTTTAGATGTAATGTTATTAATCATTGAACACGTGTCGAAGGAAGTAAAAGAAATTGAAGTTGTGATTAGCGAACATGAGGTTGTACTGGAAGGAGATTCTAGGCCCTAATCTCACAGCCATAGACGACACGATCAACCAGTCCATTGGGAAATATAGAGACTTTCTACAAGCAACAAAGATCAAGAAATATCAGGGAGACACAGAGGACTACCAGCTCAACCAGGTGTAGGCATGGGAAGGCCCAAGGACCGGAGCACCGAGAGGCCGACGTAGAGACGCACTACTGATCGGTGGACGCAGATACGCAGCAGCGGGAGGACATGGAAACGTGGACACAGAGGCATCCACTGAGAGCGAATTCCCTACAGACAGCGACTCCAGCTACCGTCGCACACTGTCGTTTTTTTTTTTTCGCTCGGAAGCAAAACAAGGCCCCACGAAAGAAAAGAAATGATGTCGGAGAAGCAAGCGGTCAAAGAGGGGACCGGGAACACAGGCCGTGGACACCGCACTACAGCAGGACATGGTAATTAACCTCTCCAAAAAAGACCCTACCGACGCGCAAGTCTCAGTCTTATCTAAGGGCCTCTCTTTTGTATCTACATGTACAGATAAACCATTCAATACAAAAGATGATCTGTTTAAATTCTTTCGCAAGATTAAACTTAAGCACCTGTTTTCTCAAAACACTGTTTCGGGCCTAGAAACAAATCAAAGAACAGGTACCCATTTTAAGCCCAAAAGGTAATTATGTCCCATGGTTAACAACTCCTCGATTAATACCTATTGTAGGTTAGTCAAACAAGAATCCATGTAAGTATATACGAGACCAACAAACCACATTCAGAAGAATCTCACTAGAACAGAAGAACTGGCACTCAATGAATTAATGAAAGATTAATCTTTGGTTATTAAACCTGCAGATAAGGGGGTGATGTGGTTGTTTTAGACTATGAAAAATATAAAGAATAAATTCAGAGACAACTCAGTAATGAATGTTTCTATAGAAAACTGACTGTTGATCCCACACAGGTGTTCCAAAGGGATATATCCTCTAATCTGGAGCCCTATTAAACAACCTCATCTCAAAATCTGAATATGAATATCTTTGCTGCAAATGTGCCATACGTCCATGCCTATACAAGTTGCCGAAATGACACAAACCTAAAACACAACAAGGCAACTATCCAGGCAGACCAGTGGTTGCAGGAATAGGCTCAACGTTAGAGCCATTGTCGAACTTTGTAGACTCTTTTATTAAATCTCATGTGCAATCATTGCCATCATATGTGAAAGACTCTATAGACTTCATAAACAAGATCTCACCAATAACGGGTTTAATAGAAGACTGTACTTTGGTCACATTAGATGTGGAGAGTCTATATACCAGCATTCCCCATGTGGGGGGGCTGGCAGCACTAGCTCACTATTTGGGAGACAGAGACACTAACGAATACCCACCAACCCAACTTCATTCTGGAGTTGGCTGAATATGTTTTGACGTGTAACTTTTTTATGGTTTGATGATGATTACAACCTCCAAACGAATGGAACATCGATGGGCTACACATTCGCTCTGGGCTATGCGAACCTCCATTTGGGTCTTTTTGAAGAACGTTTTGTTAATAATGAAAACGAAAAAACATTTTTGAATAAAGTCCTGAAGTGGTATCGATATATTGACGACATTTTTTTGCATATGGGAAGGAACGGAAAAAGAGCTGGCAGATTTTAAATGGCACTACTCAATGACATTGACCTCAAATTCACTATTGAATGTGACACTCAACGTGTTCATTACCTCGATATGTGGATTGAGAAATCAAATGGAACCCTGTTTACAACTGTGTATAGAAAAGAAACGGACAGAATATTCTATTACAGGGGGACAGCTTCCACCCGGAGCCATTAAAAAGGGAACTTCCAAGAAGCCAGTTTTTCAGACTGCGCCGTATATGCCCCTCCACAGAGGATTATCTAGAAAAAGCAGCGGAAATGCGCACTAGGTTTCTAGGAGGTTATTCGCCACTATGTGTGGATGAAGCTCTTAATTTGGCATTGGGAAAAACACGAGATGAACTGCTACAAAAAAGACCCGCTAAAGCTACAGAACACTCTGTAATGTTCACAACCACATATACTTTGAACTCGCGAAAAGTGGGAGATGTGGTCAAGAAACACTGGCATATTTTATCATCGGACCCAGTTTTGCCGGTGGAATTTACAAATCCACCACTTATTGTGTATAGAAGAGGTCGCTATTTACGCGATAATTTGGTTCATGTCAACTGCCAGCCACAAAAGAAAATCAGCCAGGCTCTTTTACGCCCTCTACCAAATGGTAGCTATAAATGCAGAGGATGCACACAGTGCAACAATATGATGAAGTGTGAATATTTGTGCCACCCACATACAGGAAAACGGTTCCAAATAAATGACATTATTACGTGTTCCACCACCCATGTTATTTACATGATTAAATGTCCATGTGGGCTGTGCTATGTCAGTAAAACCTCCCGCTCTCTCAAACAGAATCAGTGAACATTAAAGTTCAATCAGGAGAAATGACAGGGATTATCCAGTCGCGGTACATTTTAATGACCTGAAGCATGACATTTCTACCTTTAGATGTTGTGGCATAGAGTAAGTTAAGATATCAGACAAGGGAGGTGATATTAATAATACTCTGAGTAAAAGAGAATGTTTTTGGATTTTCACCCTCCAGACATTATTTCCTAAAAGGACTTAATGATGAAATGCCTATGTATGTTATGTTGTGAATTTGAACATGAATTATGTCCCTATTTCAGATTACTCTGATGTTTTTCGTAAAATGTACCCAAGGATTAATGAAAACTTGCTATGTCCTCATTGTGGTTTTACAGATGTGTTTAATACGTCTTATATACACACTTTATTTGAATATTTATGAAATGTATGTTGTTATATTTGGTAGCACGTATTAGTATTTCCTTCACCAACCCCTTTCGATGCGTGGAACGGATGTGGGTGGGGCTAGGTCTACAAAAGGGTGCTAATTTTAAAAAACTCACAAAAGCCACGAGGCCGATACGTAAAGCTTATTAAAGATCAGTGATACTATCAGGAGCAGTGTGCAGGTTCCTTTTTCCTGGAACTTCTGTGAGTCTAATGTTTACTGTTCATTTTATTGTTTATTTCACTTTTGTTAATTATCTACTTCACTTGCTTTGGCAATGTTAAACTTCTTATGGCTGCAGGGGCAGTATTGAGTAGCTTGGATGAAAGGTGCCCAGAGGTGCCCATAGTAAACTGCCTGCTCCTCAGTCCCAGTTGCTAATATATACATAGTATTATTCATATTGGATATAAAACACTCTGAAGTTTCCAAAACTGTTTGAATGATGTCTGTGAGTATAACAGAACTCATATGGCAGGCAAAAACCTGAGAAGTTCCACTTCCTGTTTGAATTGTTTCTGAGGTGGCAGATTTTCAACCAAGCTCTCAATGAAATTACAGCGAGATATGGATGAGTTTTCACTTCCTACAGCTTCCTACGCCCTGCACTTTCACTGGCGGTTGTCATATCGATCCCGTTAATTTCTTATGGCTGCAATCCCGTTTTAACATATGTTTCCCATGCCAATAAAGCCCTTAAATTGAATTGAATTGAGAGAGAGAGAGAGAGAGAGAGAGAGAGAGAGAGAGAGAGAGAGAGAGAGAGAGAGAGAGAGAGAGAGAGAGAGAGAGAGAGAGAGAGAGAGAGAGAGAGAGAGAGAGACACAGACAGACAGACAGACAGACAGACAGACAGACAGACAGACAGACAGACAGACAGACAGACAGACAGACAGACAGACAGACAGACAGACAGACAGACAGACAGACAGACAGACAGACAGACAGACAGACAGACAGACAGACAGACAGACAGACAGAGAGAGAGAGAGAGAGAGAGAGAGAGAGAGAGGATGCATCTGTTTGCTGGCTCTTTACCTCTCTGTACTTAGTGCCCTTCTCTAGTTAATGTGTGAGCATGGGGAAAGGTGTGTGTGTGTGGACATGTTTAACTGTTATTGTGGAGACCAGAAGTCCTTACAAAAATAGTAAACAAGTATTTGACCAACTGGGGAAATGTTGTTAGTCCCCACGAGGTCAAATGCTATTTAAGGAAAATAGGATTTTGAATGGGACTTAATTGTGTGTCCCCACAAGGTTAGCTGTATAAGACTGTGTGTGTGTGTGTGTGTGTGTGTGTGCGTGCGTGCGTGTGTGTTTATGGCACTTGAGTGTTTTGTCTTTCTTTTCAACCAAAAAATAACCCTCCCTGAACTTTGAAACCTTTATGAGCCAATCAGCAACTGCTTCCCAGGACAAAACTAGTGTCACCTGCCGCCTGTCCAGTCACCAAAGTTATCTGGGCAGGTAACCGTGACAACATAAATAATTCAGAAGGAGAGGGAGCCAGCCGCCTGACGGGAACAGGTGATCTAGAGGGCGGGGCGCTGAGAGAGAGAGAGAGCTAGAGAGAGAGAGAGCTAGAGAGAGAGAGAGAGAGAGCTAGAGAGAGAGAGAGAGAGAGAGAGAGAGCTAGAGAGAGCTAGAGAGAGAGAGCTAGAGAGAGAGAGAGAGAGAGAGAGAGAGAGAGCTAGAGAGAGAGAGAGAGAGAGCTAGAGAGAGAGAGAGCTAGAGAGAGAGAGAGCTAGAGAGAGAGAGAGACAGGGGTGAAGGAGAGGCAAGGGAGTGACACAGACAGAAAGCAGGTTGAGAAAACAAATGTATAAAAAGAGTGACTGTGAGAAAAGAGTCAAACGATAAGGAGAGACAGAAAGCAGGAGTGAGGCAGGGAAAAACAGGCCGACAGGGAGAAAAGAACGTTTAGGCTAGAGACCAGAGGCCAGAGAGAAAAATAAACTAAAAGGGTGAATCAGGGAAAACTCCAGTCCGGTCATGGAAGCAGAGCTGGAAGAAGAGGACGGGAGTTTCACTAACATCTCCCTCGCCGATGACAGACCTACAGGTAAGACAAACTCACATTTAATTGCAAAGCTAGTAGCTCTGTCCATTCACCTACACACACCTATAGGAGAGAGTGGGGTAAGTTGAGCCACCCTTGTTTCCAGGAAACCATACACACACACACACACACACACACACACACACACACACACACACACACACACACACAGATGTTAAGTACTTTTTAAGCAGTACAGCGGTGAGGTTGTGAGGCAGGATTCAGGTTGTGGGTGGACTTTTTATTTGTATTCAGGTCAGCTATAAACACACACAGAGACAGACACGCTGTAAAACCACGTTCCCCCAGAGAGACACAGACAGAGACAGACACAAACACACTGTAAAACCACGTTCCCCCAGAGAGACACAGACAGAGACAGACACAAACACACTGTAAAACCACGTTCCCCCAGAGAGACACAGACAGAGACAGACACGCTGTAAAACCACGTTCCCCCAGAGAGACACAGACAGAGACAGACACGCTGTAAAACCACGTTCCCCCAGAGAGACACAGACAGAGACAGACACAAACACAATGTAAAACCACGTTCCCCCAGAGAGACACAGACAGAGACAGACACAAACACACTGTAAAGCCACGTTCCCCCAGAGAGACACAGACAGAGACAGACACAAACACACTGTAAAACCACGTTCCCCCAGAGAGACACAGACAGAGACAGACACAAACACACTGTAAAGCCACGTTCCCCCAGAGAGACACAGACAGAGACAGACACAAACACACTGTAAAGCCACGTTCCCTCAGAGAGACACAGACAGAGACAAACACACTGTAAAGCCACATTCCCCCAGAGAGACAGACACAAAGACACTGTAAAACCACGTTCCCCCAGAGAGACAGACAGAGACAGACACAAACACACTGTAAAACCACGTTCCCCCAGAGAGACAGACAGAGACAGACACAAAGACACTGTAAAGCCACGTTCCCCCAGAGATACACAGACAGAGACAGACACAAACACACTGTAAAACCACGTTCCCCCAGAGAGACACAGACAGAGACAGACACAAACACACTGTAAAACCACGTTCCCCCAGAGAGACTGACACACTGTAAAACCACGTTCCCCCAGAGAGACAGACACAGAGACAGACACAAACACACTGTAAAGCCACGTTCCCACAGAGAGACAGAGACAGACACAAACACACTGTAAATCCACGTTCCCCAGAGAGACACAGACAGAGAGAGAGACAGAGAGAGGTGTAACACCTCTGTTGAGTCCTGTAGAGAATTATTCTGAACAATCAGACAAGGAACTACCTGCATTCCATATAAATTCAGAGTCACGTACAATCTGGGTATAGTCTACAGAACATAGAGGTACTATAAGCTACAGAACATAGAGGTACTATAAACTACAGAACATTGAATAAGCTACAGAACATAGAGGTACTATAAGCTACAAAACATAGAGGTACTATAAACTACAGAACAGAGGTACTATAAGCTACAGAACATAGAGGTACTATAAGCTACAAAACATAGAGGTACTATAAACTACAGAACAGAGGTACTATAAGCTACAGAACATAGAGGTACTATAAGCTACAAAACATAGAGGTACTATAAACTACAGAACAGAGGTACTATAAGCTACAAAACATAGAGGTACTATAAACTACAGAACATAGAGGTACTATAAACTACAGAACATAGAGGTACTATAAACTACAGAACATTGAATAAGCTACAGAACATAGAGGTACTATAAACTACAGAACATTGAGGTACTATAAACTACAGAACATAGAGGTACTATAAACTACAGAACAGAGGTACTATAAGCTACAAAACATAGAGGTACTATAAACTACAGAACATAGAGGTACTATAAACTACAGAACATAGAGGTACTATAAACTACAGAACATTGAATAAGCTACAGAACATAGAGGTACTATAAACTACAGAACATTGAGGTACTATAAACTACAGAACATAGAGGTAATATAAGCTACAGAACATTGAATAAGCTACAGAACATAGAGGTACTATAAACTACAGAACATAGAGGTACTATAAACTACAGAACATAGAGGTACTATAAACTACAGAACATTGAGGTACTATAAGCTACAAAACATAGAGGTACTATAAACTACAGAACATAGAGGTACTATAAACTACAGAACATTGAGGTACTATAAACTACAGAACATAGGAGGTACTATAAACTACAGAACATAGAGGTACTATAAACTACAGAACATTGAGGTACTATAAGCTACAGAACATAGAGGTACTATAAACTACAGAACAGAGGTACTATAAACTACAGAACATTGAGGTACTATAAACTACAGAACATAGGAGGTACTATAAGCTACAGAACATTGAGGTACTATAAACTACAGAACATAGAGGTACTATAAGCTACAGAACATAGAGGTACTATAAACTACAGAACAGAGGTACTATAAGCTACAGAACATTGAATAAGCTACAGAACATAGAGGTACTATAAACTACAGAACAGAGGTACTATAAGCTACAGAACATTGAGGTACTATAAGCTACAGAACATTGTATAAGCTACAGAACATAGAGGTACTATAAGCTACAGAACCCTAGGACTGGAGGTACAGACTGGGTAGGGTTGGCCAAGCAACAGCCTCACCTGGGTTAGTCTTAGCTGCAGACAGAAGGAGACATATAAACCCTTCAAACTGGAGCACAGATCAGAGAGTAACCAAGCACATTGATCCTGGTGGCTGTGATATGGTGTGTGTGTGTTACGGCTGGTCTAGCCTTGCCAACTGTTGCTGCACCGCTAGCCTGTGTAGTTCACTACTAAGGGAGTGACCGAGAGACTGTCAGAGCTGCAGTGTGTGTGTGTGTTTATGGTGTCTGAGGCTGTACTATAGTGAAGAACAGAATACAAATTAAATGGAATACTCACGCATGCATGTGCGCACACAAACAGATACAACCTGCACAATCAATGCACACATACAGACGCACACAGTGCTGCCACACCTATCGGATATCAAATGTCCTTCACGTTTTCCCTTCATCAGACTACTAGTCTACATCTAGTGGAAGGAGCAAGTAGACAAGAGGAGGGAATGAGGTCATACAAGCATATTGTTACGGGACGGGGCCCAATAAATGTCGTCGTTATTTTGCTACCACCTGTGGCTGTTTGCATTGCGCGGGCTCCCCCTATCGGCGGCGTCGATCCCTACACCCAGCCAATGTGGACGTGTGTGAGGACGTCCCATCCCAGACTGTCATACATGGGAAGCCGCAGTGTCGTCTTAGCAGCTAATAACGTTATCCACACAAACCGGCTAAGGTTTTGACACAATATTGTTATTATATCGAAGGGTAAGTGACTGACATTTCAGAAATATAAACGATACTACGTGGCTAGGCTTGTAGTTGTTGAGAATCGCACGTCAATTCTACGGATTTGACAGATTTCTGAGATTTTAGCTGTCTAACTTGCTACTGTAACAAACATTGTGACTAACTACGAGTTAGCTATGTACACAAGCTAACATCATAATATCGCGGTTATTAATTTGACAGCCGGTAGTTAGCTATAGTAGTCGTTTTCTCAGTTTTCTTGCTTTTCTGTAAAATGTTAGCTTATTGTATGAACCAGCTAGATGGCTAACATTAGCTTGCCGCTATGCTAACTTACTAGCTAGCTGCCTGGTCTTGGGTGTGTTGCTGTTTAGCTACTGTAACGTTAGCTAGAGAGCCAGCTAGCATCACTTGTCATCTTGGCCTATTATGGCTTCCTCTGTCTTCTTGTTTGGGTATTTGGATGATGGTAGCCAGCTAACGTACAGTACTGTTGTTCACTTATCTAGCTAGCTACCTTTATCCGCGTCATTTGAATTAATAGTCCGTTAGACAGATGGAGGAGTTAACTGGGGACCGTTAGTTGGAGACTCCCAGCTATTTTGCATCGAGCCAGATGAGTGAGGTCACTTTGAATGAGATGACAGTGCTCCTGCAATGACATTTCCCGCACATGTATGTTACGTTGTTTTGGACCCTTGTGGCGCAGTTGCCTAAGGCACTGCATCTCAGTGCTAGAGGCGTCACTACAGACCCTCGTTCGATTCCAGGCTGTATCAACACCGGCCGTGATTGGGAGTCCCATAGGGCGGCGCACAATTGGCCCAGCGTCATCCTGCTTAGGGTTTGGCCGGGTTAGGCCGTCATTGTAAATAATAATTTGTTCTTAACTTACTTACCTAGTTAAATAAAAATGTATAACAAAAATCATATGATAGTAGCTAACTATATTTTTTGCTCACCTTGATATGTGTGTGTGTCTACATACAGTGGACAGAGGAAGTGCAGTCCTGCATACCAAACAGGACAACAAGGACTTCACCATGAACTGCGACATGGATGGTGATGCCACAAACAACAACACATCCTCTGGTTGTGTCTGTCTGATGCTGTCTGTCTGTCTGATGCTGTCAGTCAGTCTGTCTGTCTGTCTGATGCAGTCAGTCTGTCTGTCTGTCTGATGCTGTCTGATGCTGTCAGTCTGTCTGTCTGTCTGATGCTGTCAGTCTGTCTGATGCTGTCTGTCTGTCTGATGCTGTCTGTCTGTCTGATGCTGTCTGTCTGTCTGTCTGATGCTGTCTGTCTGTCTGATGCTGTCTGTCAGTCAGTCTGTCTGTCTGATGCTGTCTGTCAGTCAGTCTGTCTGTCTGATGCTGTCTGTCTGTCTGATGCTGTCAGTCTGTCAGTCTGATGCTGTCTGTCAGTCTGATGCTGTCAGTCAGTCTGTCTGTCTGTCTGATGCTGTCAGTCAGTCTGTCTGTCTGATGCTGTCTGTCCAGTGTGTGTAACAGAGAGAGGTGTGTGTAACAGAGAGGTGTGTGTTACCTTCCAGTGTGTGTTGTAGCTCCAGCACCTGGTTGATGAGCCTTGTCTGATGCTGTGTCAGTCGCTGTCTGTCTGTCTGTCTGTCTGTCTGTCTGTCTGTCTGTCTGTCTGATGCTGTCTGTCTGTATCGTCTGATGCTGTCTATCAGTCTGTCTGATGCTGTCGGTCTGTATCGTCTGATTGTTTACATGTGTGTGTTCAGTAATATAGTGTGTGTTCAGTAATATAGTGTGTGTTCAGTAATATAGTGTGTGTTCAGTAATATAGTGTGTGTTCAGTAATATAGTGTGTGTTCAGTAATATAGTGTGTGTGTCCAGTAATAGTGTGTGTGTTCAGTAATAGTGTGTGTGTTCAGTAATAGTGTGTGTGTTCAGTAATAGTGTGTGTGTTCAGTAATATATAGTGTGTGTTCAGTAATATATAGTGTGTGTTCAGTAATATATAGTGTGTGTTCAGTAATATATAGTGTGTGTTCAGTAATATATAGTGTGTGTTCAGTAATATAGTGTGTGTTGTGTTTGTCAGGAGACATGGAGAACCAGGTAGAGATGGAGGAGAAGACGAGGCTCATCAACCAGGTGCTGGAGCTACAACACACACTGGAAGGTAACACACACCTCTCTGTTACACACACCTCTCTCTGTTACACAGTGGAAGGTAACACATCTCTGTTACACAGTGGAGGGTGTATCTCTGTTACACAGTGGAAGGTAACACATCTCTGTTACACAGTGGAAGGTAACACATCTCTGTTACACAGTGGAAGGTAACACATCTCTGTTACACAGTGGAAGGTAACACATCTCTGTTACACAGTGGAAGGTAACACATCTCTGTTACACAGTGGAAGGTAACACATCTCTGTTACACAGTGGAAGGTAACACATCTCTGTTACACAGTGGAAGGTAACACATCTCTGTTACACAGTGGAAGGTAACACATCTCTGTTACACAGTGGAAGGTAACACATCTCTGTTACACAGTGGAGGGTAACACATCTCTGTTACACAGTGGAGGGTAACACATCTCTGTTACACAGTGGAGGGTAACACATCTCTGTTACACAGTGGAAGGTAACACATCTCTGTTACACAGTGGAAGGTAACACATCTCTGTTACACAGTGGAGGGTAACACATCTCTGTTACACAGTGGAGGGTAACACATCTCTGTTACACAGTGGAGGGTGTGTTCATGTATCTCCTCTCTGTCAGTGAGGTTATCAGTGGCGCCCCAGTTGTGTTAATGGAGCTCCTAAATGGGTCTCCGATTGTATCCGTCCACTCTATCTCCAACGGTTTAGTGTGGGGGGGTGTTACCCTGACCGAGCCACCCTCATCCTCTCTGTGAGGCTAATACAGCTACTCCCTTCCTGACTCAGATGGATTTAAGGGTTTGTCCAAACTGGCACCCTATTCCCTATGGGTCCTGGTCAAAAGTAGTGCACTGTGTAGGGAATAGGGTTCCATTTGGGATGTGTTTAAATGTACCTTAATACAGCAGTCTGGTGCTGCTAAACATTCAGTCACGTCTGGCAGGGAGGAGTATTTGGCAGTGATGTGGAATAAGCTAAAACATTGTCTAGTCTGGCAGGGAGGAGTATTTGGCAGTGATGTGGAATAAGCTAAAACATTGTCTAGTCTGGCAGGGAGGAGTATTTGGCAGTGATGTGGAATTAGCTAAAACATTGTCTAGTCTGGCAGGGAGGAGTATTTGGCAGTGATGTGGAATAAGCTAAAACATTGTCTAGTCTGGGAGGGAGGGAGGAGTATTTGGCAGTGATGTGGAATAAGCTAAAACATTGTCTAGTCTGGGAGAGAGGAGTATTTGGCAGTGATGTGGAATAAGCTAAAACATTGTCTAGTCTGGGAGGGAGGAGTATTTGTCATTGATGTGGAATAAGCTAAAACATTGTCTAGTCTGGCAAGGAGGAGTATTTGGCATTGATGTGGAATAAGCTAAAACATTGTCTAGTTTGGGAGGGAGGAGTATTTGGCAGTGATGTGGAATAAGCTAAAACATTGTCTAGTCTGGGAGGGAGGAGTATTTGGCATTGATGTGGAATAAGCTAAAACATTGTCTAGTCTGCGAGGGAGGGGGGAGTATTTGGCAGTGATGTGGAATAAGCTAAAACATTGTCTAGTCTGGGAGAGAGGAGTATTTGGCAGTGATGTGGAATAAGCTATCAGGAGGCTTCTGTTTCTGTATCGACGTTTCATCTATCATTAATTACTCAGGTGGCCTCCCCTGTCAAACTCTGATGCACCCAGCCTTTATCTAGGGGAAACACTGGTCTGTCTAGTTCTAAGTTCCGTACCTCTGTTGTTCCAGACCTGTCAGCACGTGTGGATGCGGTCAAAGAGGAGAACCTGAAGTTGAAGTCGGAGAACCAGGTTCTAGGCCAGTACATCGAGAACCTCATGTCGGCCTCCAGCGTGTTCCAAACCACCGACAACAAGAGCAAACGGAAGTAACCCACGACGACCAGGGGGAGTGAGACCACCTACAACAGCCTGGTAGCAGATCTGTTTGTGCCATCTCCATGTTTGGGATGACACAAACCGTAGGCATGATAGCACAAACAGACTGGCACTCAGGCTACCTGCAACATCTCTCCCAAATGACAGCAGAGGAGGTAGAAGCTGTTTGTAACCCCAGTTCTAGGGACGGATATGGACGTGTTCCAAATGGCAGATTATTTCCTAAGTAGTGCACTATGTAGGGAATAGGATGTCATGAGCGCTGGTTAAAAGTAGTGTACTATATAGGGAATAGGATTCCATGAGCTCTAGTTAAAAGTAGTGTACTATGTAGGGAATAGGATGCCATGAGCTCTGGTTAAAAGTAGTGTACTATGTTGGGAATAGGATGCCATGAGCTCTGCTTAAAAGTAGTGTACCATGTAGGGAATAGGATGCCATGAGCTCTGCTTAAAAGTAGTGTACTATGTAGGGAATAGGATGCCATGAGCTCTGCTTAAAAGTAGTGTACTATGTTATGTAGGGAATAGGATGCCATGAGCTCTGCTTAAAAGTAGTGTACCATGTAGGGAATAGGATGCCATGAGCTCTGCTTAAAAGTAGTGTACTATGTAAGGTAGTCTGATCCTAGATCTGTGGTTAGGGGCAACTTCTAATTCCAGACCCCCGAATCCTCCCAACACTCTAACCACACCCCTAAGAGTCCAGTTTACATTCTCTTTTTACCCTCCTAACATAAAACCCCAGACATGATTTAACTGTTTTATAATTCATCTTATAATACTGTTTTGTGTTGTCATAACTCATTGGAGATGCAGTTGATATGACATCAGACCTTTATTTTGATGACTGGTTGGATCTGGAAGGAAACGGGACTTGTTGTATATGAATATGGCCAAACTCCTGGCCCCAAATATGAATCAAACATATTGAATGACATGTCAATGTAATTCAATAATATAATGTTAACACATTCCATCATCTCATCTGATTGGTCAAAAGGTTACCAAGTGTCTGTTTTTTTAATTGTTAATTTCCACCACTTATTGATGGACACAAACATGATGAAGTATGATTCTGTAAGACGTATTTTTAAGCAGTACTACTAATATACTCCTCCGATGTGTGTTGTCGTCACTGGTATACTACTCATTCCACTAGGAACGGGGTTCCTAATTCATATCGTCACCGTGCCGTGTGGAGTCAGTAGGGGAAAAGCACAGTAAACAAGTGTTATGCTGAACATAGCAAATACAACCCTTGACTAGGGTCAAGTTACACTACAGGGTGAGACGGCCTCCTTTACCTATGATGGTAGAGGAGGATGGAGGGAGTGAGGGAGGACAGAAGAGAGAGAACTCTGCTTTTTACAGTTAAGAGCCTTGAGTGGTATTGATTAGAACACTCAGGCTGTAGAACACTCCGGAAGGTTCCGTCAGTGCATTAACACAGATCTGCTGATAAGGAAGGTTGTTATTCCTGCTTTGGGTAATGGCCTGTGGAAGCATGGCTGTGCTCTCTCCTAGGCTGGTTATAGTAGAGAGAGGCGCGATCAGGATAACATGGACAGTTAGGCTTTTGGCTAGGTCAATTTCCATTCTATTTGAATAGAGGATGAAATTCCTAATTAAAATCAGGAAGAATCACAACACTCAATTGTACAGAGATCAGAGCGAGTGGTTCTATCAGAGAACCACTCTATTGGTTCCAGGTGCTAAAGGAAAAGATGAGGGAATATTGGAGATGATTCCACTGCACTTCAATGCATCATGTTATTTATTTTTATTTCAATATAAAATGTTATTTTTTATTATGTTAAATGGTATTATATTGTATGCTCTTGACTCTTGTTAGTCCCAAATGGCACCATGTTCCCTATATAGTGTACTACGTTGGGCCTTTAGGGCCCTGATCATAAGTAGTCCACTATATAGGGAACAGAGTGCCATTTGGGACAGTGAACTTAGTTTTTCCTTCAGGCATGTTGATAATGTCTACACACATCCTATGGAACTAACTGCCTGGTGTGTAGAAGTTTAGAAATTCTATGTTGCCTTTTAACACTTTTGTTTTAATAAAAAAATATACTTCTTATGCTTTTGTACGAGTCGGGAGTGTAACTCTATCAATGGAAGTAAGGAAAGGAGTGAAGGAGACAAGGAAGTAGGAAAGGATATAATTAAAAAGCAGACAAGAGAAGGATATAAGACCTGTTGACAAGTGAGGTGAGATCTTGATGAGTTTCTATAGGTTCTCTAGACAGCAGACCCTGTTCCAGTACAACCCAGGCAAGACAAGAATGCTCTGTTCCGATCCAGAAGGTGATGTTCCCTTTCAAGGCCACACTTCAGACAACTCCTTGGGTGAAGTCTGTCTGCCCCCAAGAGCGGAGCAGCCTAGTACAACACTAGTCATAGTTAATCATACAATGACTCAGCACTTCTCATGGAAACAGTACAATGACAAGTTAGCCTGAGAGCCAGTCTGTTTGAGTGTGTTATACCAAGTCCTTGACAATGACAGAAATGGGGTTGGCAAGACCACAAACAGATATGGGACCAGGCTTACAACAAGTACAACAACTACTAACTACTACGACTTATTGTACGAAATATTTAATTTTCCAAGAGCAATGTACAATTTGCAACTTATTGAAAACAGGGAAATATGCCTGGTTGTTGTACAAGAACAGAAAACATTTACTAGAAAAAGCTGGAGAAAACAGAACAAACAAATGCACATCTCTTTCCATACAAGACGGAATTGTTTATAATTCATTCCGGAACCGGAGTTTGGATGTTCCGGAATACCCAGCTCCCTCGGGTGGAGAACAGAGGGTTTCATGCCGACTTTGACCAAACACGCTGTTTGTTCTGACGTAGGCTCACAATAAGCAAAACAGTGATAAAACGAACTACAAATTATTATATCTACTTTTTTTTTTAAACATCCTAAAATTTCAATTCACTCGAGAAAAAACAGCATTGTAATATTTTCTTATGTTTTAAATTTAGCCGTAAAATGAACAAGAGGGAGAAGTTTCAAACGAGAATAAATAGACATTTTTTTTTATATATATCAGTGCCCATTTTCAATCCTCAGTTTTAAATCCATATAATTTAGTAAAAAACAAAATAACACAAAGAACTGACATATTATATTATGAACTTCCTTTTATAAGTTAATTAATGAAAAACAAACACTATCAATCTAAAGTAGATGTCTAACATTCAACCTGACGTAAGGCGCCTTATTGTCTTAAAATATCCTTCTGTCTCTGTAGTAAAACTTTAAGACTGGTCCCAGATCTGTAGATCTACATCCCAAATGGCACCCTATTCCCTATATAGTGCACTACTTTTGACTAGAGGCACCCTATATAGTGCACTACTTTAGACCAGGGTCCATGGGGTAGTTCAATGTAACAGGAACAGGGTGCATTTTGGGATGCACAGTTTGTATTTTAGAGCCAAATATTGTCACAATAATAGTCAGAGGAATTGACTCCAACTACAACCAGATCTGAGACCAGGCTGGAGAAACATGGTAACTACAACCAGATCTGAGACCAGGCTGGAGAAACATGGCAACTACAACCAGATCTGAGACCAGGCTGGAGAAACATGGTAACTACAACCAGATCTGAGACCAGGCTGGAGAAACATGGCAACTACAACCAGATCTGAGACCAGGCTGGAGAAACATGGCAACTACAACCAGATCTGAGACCAGGCTGGAGAAACATGGCAACTACAACCAGATCTGAGACCAGGCTGGAGAAACATGGCAACTACAACCAGATCTGAGACCAGGCTGGAGAAACATGGCAACTACAACCAGATCTGAGACCAGGCTGGAGAAACATGGCAACTACAACCAGATCTGAGACCAGGCTGGAGAAACATGGCAACTACAACCAGATCTGAGACCAGGCTGGAGAAACATGGCAACTACAACCAGATCTGAGACCAGGCTGGAGAAACATGGCAACTACAACCAGATCTGAGACCAGGCCGGAGAAACATGGCAACTACAACCAGATCTGAGACCAGGCTGGAGAAACATGGCAACTACAACCAGATCTGAGACCAGGCTGGAGAAACATGGCAACTTCAGTCACACAGCAGCAATACAGTAACATGGCTATAGACGTCTTCACTCTCTATTGACCAGCCTATTCCCGATGTAGTGCACTGCTTTTTAACACCATATTCCCCCCCGATGTAGTGCACTGCTTTTTAACACCATATTCCCCCCCGATGTAGTGCACTACTTTTTAACACCATATTCCCCCCCATGTAGTGCACTACTTTTTAACACCATATTCCCCCCCATGTAGTGCACTACTTTTTAACACCATATTCCCCCCCATGTAGTGCACTACTTTGACTAAAGCGCTATTTCAGGGAATAGGGTGTCATTTGAGACACAAGCCAGAGAGAGCTGCCTTTTAACTTTAGTTTGAATAAAAAAATACTTCTGAAGCTTAACAAATGTCAACAATAAACCAGAACTAGGAACTATAGTCAGGAAGACTGGAAGCTGGAGAGGGGGGGTGAGTTGGGAGGGCAGGGGTGGTTGGGGGGGGGGGGGGGGGGGGGGTAGTTGGGAGGGGGGGGGGGTTAGAAAGTTGCAGCTGATGAAGATGGGGGAAGGAGGAAGAAGATGGGGGGGCATAGTATTCATTTTGGAAGAAAGGAGGGTTGGGGGGGTCAGGGTAGCCTTGATGGCCTTAGAGAGGCTTAACGGATAGAGAGAACAAAGGAAGATAAGAAGGAAAGGGGGATGGTTGTCATTCGACTGATGGAGGAGGAGGGGTAGTATCTTGGTCACTAGGACCACCAGAGGGCATGCAGAGATGAGAGAGAGAGAGAAGGCTTCATTTGTTGTCGTTGGTCTTCATCAGTCTTTCCGTACCCTCCTCTTCCTCACGGCCTGTTTGTGTCCGTCGCCAACGCTGTGACCCCCCTCGTCCGCCTCCCTCTTCTGCTTGGAAACGAGGGATGAAAAAGAAGGGATGAATGAAAGACAAGGTGTCCCAATGTCTACTTTCTCCTGAAGTGTGCACTTGTTCACTACTTCCCACAGATCTAGAAGCATTGGATTGGTGGAGGCATGTTCTCGTGGAAGTTTCCACCATATTTCTTCTACCAGTCATTTCAGTGAAGGGAAGTGAACAAGTGCACACTTTGGGAGGAAGGAGAGATAATTAGGGTGAAGCCAGAGTTTCAGAGGGTCAAATGTGTGAACTGAGTATTGTAGAGGACGTTTTGATCTTTCAGACAACTAAAAGAGTACCTCAGCACCGACATCATCCGATGCTGCCTCATTGGACTTGGTCTCTTCTTCCTCCTCGCCTTCATCCTCCTCCTCCTCCTCCTCATCGTCTTCATCTTCTACGCTGTCCCCTCCAGCTGCCCCACTCTCCTCCTCCGCCTTCTCTTTCTTCACTTCTGAAAGAGAAAAGGACAATGAGAGGAAATATTAACTAAGGAAAGGAGAAGAAATATGGGAGAGAACAAGTGAGGAGAGAGAGGGGGAGGAAGAGAGGGGGAGGAAGAGAGGGGGAGGAAGAGTGAGAGAGAGAGGGGGAAGAGAGAGGGGGGGAAGAGAGAGAGAGAGGGGGAGGGAGAGAGAGAGGGGGAGGAAGAGGGAGAGAGAGGGAAAGAGGGAGAAAGAGCGGGAAGGAGAGAAGGCGAGCGAGATCTCATGTCTTCTCTCTGACCTGCAGGTTTTGGACTCTCAGTAGCTTTGGCCTCAGCTGCTTGGTCTCCCTTCTCCTCTTCTTCCTCCTCCTCCTCATCTTCATCCTCATCTTCTTCCTCCTCTTCTACATCGGGTTTAGGCGGGTCCACCTTCTTGTACACATAGTCATCATCTGATTTCTGTAGGAAAGAGAGAGAGAGTCAGACAATGAGCTGGTGGTTAGATCGATAAATACCCTCTTAAATGGCAAAGAACAAAAGATATAGGAGTGTTGATTGGTTCTGTATAGTGAAAATGACAACAAGATGAATAGAATATCAAACAGACAGAGCAGGAAACACCACTGTGTGAGTAACAAGTCCGTGGTGTTGGTGTGTTACCTTGGGCCAGCAGAATAACACAGTCAGTCCTATGGGCAGACCAACAGTCAGTATGTAGACCACCCAGAGCCACGGTCTCTCCTCTGCTGCCATGGTCAACTGGGAAAACACACCCGGCTGGAGGGGGGGTATTAAGCAAATATAACTGTGTGAATGTGAATGAACATTCAATGAGGAAATATATAGAAAGTTTTTAGCAAACTTAAACTTAAATATTTGTATGAACATAAGATTCAACAACTGAGACTTAAACTGAATAAGTTCCACAGATATGTGACTAACAGAAATGGAATAATGTGTCCCTGAACAAAGGGGGGGTCAAAATCAAAAGTAACCGTCAGTATCTGGTGTGGCCACCAGCCTCGTCTCCTCCTCATGGACTGCACCAGACTTGCCGGTTCTTGCTGTGAGATGTTACCCCACTCTTCCACCAAGGCACCTGCAAATTCCCAGACATTTCTGGGGGGAATGGGCCTAGCCCTCAACCTCCGATCCAACAGGTCCCAGACGTGCTCAATGGGATTGAGATCCGGGCTCTTCGCTGGCCATGGCAGAACACTGACATTCCTGTCTTGCAGGAAATCACGCACAGAGCGAGCAATATGGCTGGTGTCATTGTCATGCTGGAGGGTCATGTCAGGATTAGCATGTAGGAAGGGTACCACATGAGGGAGGAGGGTGTCTTCCCTGTAACGCACAGGGTTGAAATTGCCTGCAATGACAACAAGCTCAGTCCGATGATGCTGTGACACACCGCCCCAGACCATGACGGACCCTCCACCTCCAAATCGATCCCGCTCCAGAGTACAGGCCTCGGTGTAACGCTCATTCCTTCGACGATAAACGCGAATCCGACTACCCCTGGTGAGACAAAACCGCGACCCATCAGTGAAGAGCAGTTTTTGCCAGTCCTGTCTGGTCCAGCGACGGTGGGTTTGTTCCCATAGACGACGTTGTTGCCGGTGATGTCTGGTGAGGACCTGCGGTACAACAGGCCTACAAGCCCTCAGTCCAGCCTCTCTCAGCCTATTGTGGACAGTCTGAGCACCGATGAAGGGATTATGCGTTCCTGGTGTAACTCGGGCAGTTGTTGTTGCCATCCTGTACCTGTCCCGCAGGTGTGATGTTGGGATGTACCGATCCTGTGCAGATGTTGTTACACGTGGTCTGCCACTGCGAAGATGATCAGCTGTCCGTCCTGTCTCCCTGTAGAGCTGTCTTAGGCGTCTCACAGTACAGACATTGCAATTTATTGCCCTGTCCACATCTGCTGTCCTCATGCCTCCTTGCAGCATGCCTAAGGGACGTTCACGCAGATGAGCAGGGACCCTGGGCATCTTTCTTTTGGTGTTTTTCAGAGTCAGTAGAAAGGCCTCATTCGTGTCCTAAGTTTTCATAACTGTGACCTTAATTGCCTACCGTCTGTAAGCTGTTAGTGTCTTAACGACCGTTCCACAGGTGCATGTTCATTGTTTATGGTTCATTGAATAAGCATGGGAAACAGTGTTTAAACCCTTTACAATGAAGATCTGTGAAGTTATTTGGATTTTTATGAATTATCTTTGAAAGACAGGGTCCTGAAAAGGGACGTTTCTTATTTTGCTGAGTCTATCTACATGTGTGTGTGTGTGTGTGTGTGTGTGTGTGTGTGTGTGTGTGTGTGTGTGTGTGTATGTATGTATATATAGGTGTGTGTACCTCTTTGGCACTAGCCAGTAGTTTCTTAAGTACCCAGCTGTCTTCAGCCCAGCGATCAGCCAACTTTTTATACAACATGTGTATGTGTTATATATATATCCATCTGTGTGTGTATGTATAAATGTACGCTGAGTGTGTGTGTGTGTCATACACACCTCGTTGGCACTAGCCACCAGTTTCTTGAGTCCCCAGCTGTCTCCAGCCCAGCGATCAGCCACCTCTTTATAGGAAGTGATGATGAAGTTATCGAAGTAGATCTCTGACGTCATCGACCAGAGCTCCAGCCCCACGGCCCTGAATGACCTCATCTGGAACGGAGACAGGTCCTCAAAGTAGTCCGGGTTCTGGATCTTACGCGGGCTCCACACACCCTGGGAGAGGAGAGGCCAAATGTTACAGTAGAAGAGATGCTTTAGTGTCCACACACCCTGGGAGAGGAGAGGTCAAATGTTACAGTAGAAGAGATGCTTTAGTGTCCACACACCCTGGGAGAGGAGAGGTCAAATGTTACAGTAGAAGAGATGCTTTAGTGTCCACACACCCTGGGAGAGGAGAGGTCAAATGTTACAGTAGAAGAGATGCTTTAGTGTCCACACACCCTGGGAGAGGAGAGGTCAAATGTTACAGTAGAAGAGATGCTTTAGTGTCCACACACCCTGGGAGAGGAGAGGTCAAATGTTACAGGAGAAGAGATGTTTTAGTGTCCACACACCCTGGGAGAGGAGAGGTCAAATGTTACAGTAGAAGAGATGCTTTAGTGTCCACACACCCTGGGAGAGGAGAGGTCAAATGTTACAGTAGAAGAGATGCTTTAGTGTCCACACACCCTGGGAGAGGAGAGGTCAAATGTTACAGTAGAAGAGATGCTTTAGTGTCCACACACCCTGGGAGAGGAGAGGAGGGGTCAAATATTACAGTAGAAGAGATGCTTTAGTGTCCACACACCCTGGGAGAGGAGAGGTCAAATGTTACAGTAGAAGAGATGCTTTAGTGTCCACACACCCTGGGAGAGGAGAGGAGGGGTCAAATATTACAGTAGAAGAGATGCTTTAGTGTCCACACACCCTGGGAGAGGAGAGGAGGGGTCAAATATTACAGTAGAAGAGATGCTTTAGTGTCCACACACCCTGGGAGAGGAGAGGTCAAACGTTACAGTAGAAGAGATGCTTTAGTGTCCACACACCCTGGGAGAGGAGAGGTCAAATGTTACAGTAGAAGAGATGCTTTAGTGTCCACACACCCTGGGAGAGGAGAGGTCAAACGTTACAGTAGAAGAGATGCTTTAGTGTCCACACACCCTGGGAGGGGAGAGGTCAAATGTTACAGTAGAAGAGATGCTTTAGTGTCCACACACCCTGGGAGAGGAGAGGAGGGGTCAAATATTACAGTAGAAGAGATGCTTTAGTGTCCACACACCCTGGGAGAGGAGAGGAGGGGTCAAATATTACAGTAGAAGAGATGCTTTAGTGTCCACACACCCTGGGAGAGGAGAGGTCAAACGTTACAGTAGAAGAGATGCTTTAGTGTCCACACACCCTGGGAGAGGAGCGGGGAGGGGCTTCAGATTGGATAACAGGATATGAAAGGGACAAGTTACTCAGTAGCGATGTACTCAGAGTTGTATTCTGACTTGAGATCTGTGCATGCAAATTGTCATGTAATGTCATGTACATTTGGGTGAAGCTCTGAATATCAGCCTTACAGACCGACAATAAGACAGGGATCTCAGCCTTATAGACCGACAATAAGACAGGGATCTCAGGCGTATAGACCAACAATAAGACAGGGATCTCAGGCGTATAGACCAACAATAAGACAGGGATCTCAGGCCTATAGACCAACAATAAGACAGGGATCTCAGGCCTATAGACCGACAATAAGACAGGGATCTCAGGGCTATAGACCAACAATAAGACAGGGATCTCAGCCTTATAGACCAACAATAAGACAGGGATCTCAGCCCCATAGACCAACAATAAGACAGGGATCTCAGGCCTATAGACCAACAATAAGACAGGGATCTCAGGCCTATAGACCAACAATAAGACAGGGATCTCAGGCCTATAGACCAACAATAAGACAGGGATCTCAGGCCTATAGACCAACAATAAGACAGGGATCTCAGGCCTATAGACCGACAATAAGACAGGGATCTCAGGCCTATAGACCAACAATAAGACAGGGATCTCAGGCCTATAGACCAACAATAAGACAGGGATCTCAGGCCTATAGACCAACAATAAGACAGGGATCTCAGGCCTATAGACCAACAATAAGACAGGGATCTCAGGCCTATAGACCAACAATAAGACAGGGATCTCAGGCCTATAGACCAACAATAAGACAGGGATCTCAGGCCTATAGACCAACAATAAGACAGGGATCTCAGGCCTATAGACCAACGATAACCGAGGGAAACATGTGCCTTCAGGAAAGGATTATGTTACCTGGTAGTGGGGGTTGTCCACCAGAGGGGCCTTCCACTTGCCCTTGTACTGAGGGTTGTTGATGGTAGGGGGTTTCCACTGCCCACATCCAGGGGCTGTCTCACACACTGGGTTAGGAACCTGAGGGGCCTCCCACTCTCCATCCATCTCCTCATCCCTATAGAGAGATAAAGGAGAGAGAGAGATGGAGAGAAAGGAGAGAGAGATGAGGAGAGAGAGAGAGAGATAAGGGAGTGAGAGAGAGATGGTGAGAATGAGATAAAGGAGAGAGAGATAGATGGTGAGAGAGGAGAGAGAGATGGTGAGAGATGGTGAGAGGAGAGATAAAGGAGAGAGCGATAGAGATGGTGAGAGAGAAGAGAGAGATGGTGAGAGAGGAGAGAGATGGTGAGAGGAGAGATAAAGGAGAGAGATAGAGAGATGGTGAGAGAGGAGAGAGAGATGGTGAGAGAGGAGAGATAAAGGAGAGAGAGATAGAGATGGTGAGAGAGGAGAGAGATGGTGAGAGGAGAGAGATGGTGAGAGGAGAGATAAAGGAGAGAGAGATAGAGAGATGGTGAGAGAGGAGAGAGAGATGGTGAGAGGAGAGATAAAGGAGAGAGAGATAGAGATGGTGAGAGAGGAGATGGTGAGAGGAGAGAGATGGTGAGAGGAGAGATAAAGGAGAGCGAGATAGAGATGGTGAGAGGAGAGAGAGATGGTGAGAGAAGAGAGATGGTGAGAGGAGAGATAAAGGAGAGCGAGAGAGAGATGGTGAGAGAGGAGAGAGATGGTGAGAGGAGAGATAAAGGAGAGAGATAGAGAGATGGTGAGAGAGGAGAGAGAGATGGTGAGAGAGGAGAGAGATGGTGAGAGGAGAGATAAAGGAGAGAGAGATAGAGAGATGGTGAGAGATGAGAGAGAGATTGTGAGAGATGAGAGAGATGGTGAGAGGAGAGATAAAGGAGAGAGAGATAGAGAGATGGTGAGAGAGGAGAGAGATGGTGAGAGGAGAGATAAAGGAGAGAGAGATATAGAGATGGTGAGAGAGGAGAGAGAGATGGTGAGAGAGGAGAGAGAGATGGTGAGAGGAGAGAGAGATGGTGAGAGGAGAGAGAGATGGTGAGAGGAGAGATAAAGGAGAGCGAGATAGAGAGATGGTGAGAGAGGAGAGAGAGATGGTGAGAGAGGAGAGAAAGATGGTGAGAGGAGAGATAAAGGAGAGCGAGATAGAGAGATGGTAAGAGAGGAGAGAGAGGTGGTGAGAGGAGAGAGAGGTGGTGAGAGAGGAGAGATAAAGGAGAGCGAGATAGAGAGATGGTGAGAGATGAGAGAGATGGTGAGAGAGGAGAGAGATGGTGAGAGGAGAGATAAAGGAGAGAGAGATAGAGAGATGGTGAGAGAGGAGAGAGATGGTGAGAGGAGAGATAAAGGAGAGAGAGATAGAGAGATGGTGAGAGAGGAGAGAGAGATGGTGAGAGGAGAGATAAAGGAGAGAGAGGAGAGAGAGATGGTGAGAGGAGAGATAAAGGAGAGAGGAGAGAGAGATGGTGAGAGGAGAGAGAGATGGTGAGAGGAGAGATAAAGGAGAGCGAGATAGAGAGATGGTGAGAGAGGAGAGAGAGATGGTGAGAGAGATGGTGAGAGGAGAGATAAAGGAGAGCGAGAGAGATGGATGTAACAAAAGGAGAGAAAGACAGAAAAAGTAGAGTTACTCAACACATCTTTCTTCCCAAAACAACTGTTTTTATTGATGTGTGTGTGCGTACGGTGTGTGTGTGTACGGTGTGTGTGTGTGTGTACAGTGTGTGTGTGTGTTTACCAGTCGTCTGGTTTGTCGGCGGCGGGGTCGGCTACAAACTCGGGCTCGTCGTCCAGCCATCCCTCTGGCTTCACAGCATCAGGGTCCTGGATCTTAGCCGGAGCCTCCTCATCCCTGGAACACAAGATGCCAATTGGTTTAAAAACCAAGCATGTCGCTCAATATTACCCCGAGAGGCACAATATGTAGAAATCACAAACACTATCACATGGCTGCAAAAAACAAAATCACAATAGTTTTGCCTAATTTTCAGTTTGTGACAAAACAAATGTAGAGAATCATTGTACCATCTAAACCTCTGTGACAGCTGGTGTATAAAAAGTAAAAAGATTTAAAAAACTAAACTTAAGGGCGGGAAGCATAGAAACAGCACATATAGAACATATCTACCTCTCACCAGACTTGCTTCAAATGACAGATCTACACTCAGTGGCCAGTTTATTAGGTACACCCATCTAATACTGGGTCGGACCCCCTTTGCCTCCAGAACAACCTGAATTCTTCGGGGCATTAAAACATTGCTCGATTGGTATCAAGAGACCTAACGTGTGCCAGGAAAACATCCCCCACACCACGTGACTCACTGTCTGTAGGAGCGAAACATTTTCTTGAATGGGGTGGTGTACCTACGGAGTGTAAACTCACATTTCTATGTGAATTTGGTCGGGTCGCCTACAAAGCTATATAATACAGCTTTAATAGACGCGTTATATCTACAGTCCTTAAAGAATTTCCGTTTTAGAATACAAGCACAAATCCTTCAGAACTAGACACTCTCCTCAGTCCCGCCTGCCAATACCTGGTTCTCTTTCAGTCACGACTCCCCCAAAAAAACACGGACACAAAGTGGTGTTGAAGTTGAACCCACCAGTTGTCAGGTTTGACAGCCTCTGGGTCTGGTATCTTGGCCCTCTCGTCCCAGTCTTCAGGTTTAGAGTCAGTTGGATCGTCTATCTCCTTGGTGGGGTTAACAGGAGGAACCACATCATGAAGCAGAGAGCCACGACTGACACTGCTCTGGTCTACCAGGATCTCATAGCTGTTGTCTGGGTTCAGGACTGGATGGGGGAGAGAGAGGGAGGGGAGAGAGAGGGAGGAGGAGGGAGGGAAGAGTGGGAGGGGAGAGAGAGGGAGGAGGAGGGAGGGGAGAGAGAGAGGGAGGGAGGGGAGAGAGAGGGAGGAGGAGGGAGGGGAGAGAGGGAGGGGAGAGAGGGAGGGGAGAGAGAGAGAGGGGAGAGGGAGGAGGAGGGAGGGGAGAGAGGGAAGGAGGGGAGAGAGGGAAGGAGGGGAGAGAGGGAAGGAGGGGAGAGAGAGGGAGGGGAGAGGGAGGGGGGAGAGGGTGGGGAGAGAGAGGGAGAGGGAGGAGGAGGGAGGGGAGAGAGGGAGGGAGGGGAGAGGGACGAGGAGGGAGGGGAGAGAAGGAAGGAGGGGAGAGAGGGAGGGGAGAGAGAGGAGGAGGGAGGGGAGAGAGAGGGAGGGGAGAGAGAGGGAGGGGAGAGAGAGGGAGGGGAGAGAGAGGGAGGGGAGAGAGAGGGAGGGGAGAGAGAGGGAGGGGAGAGAGAGGGAGGGAGGGGAGAGAGAGGGAGGGAGGGGAGAGAGAGGGAGGGAGGGGAGAGAGAGGAGGAGGGAGGGGAGAGAGGGAAGGAGGGGAGAGAGGGAAGGAGGGGAGAGAGGGAAGGAGGGGAGAGAGGGAAGGAGGGGAGAGGGAAGGAGGGGAGAGAGAGGGAGGGGAGAGAGAGGGAGGAGGAAGGAGAGGGGAGAGGGAGGAGGAAGGAGAGGGGAGAGGGAGGGGAAAGAGAGGAGGAGGGAGGGAGAGAGAGAGGGGAGAGAAGGAAGGAGGGGAGAGAGAAGGAGGGGAGAGAGGGAGGGAGGGGAGAAAGAGGGAGGGAGGGGAGAAAGAGGGAGGGAGGGGAGAGAAAGGGAGGGGAGAGAGAGGGAGAGGGGAGAGAGGGAGGGGAGAGAGAGGGAGGGAGAGAGAGGGGAGAGAGAGGGAGGGGAGAGAGAGGGAGGGGAGAGAGAGGGAGGGGAGAGAGAGGGAGGGGAGAGAGAGGGAGGGGAGAGAGGAGGGAGGGGAGAGGGAGGAGGGAGGAGGAGGGAGGGGAGAGAGAGGAGGGAGGGGAGAGGGAGGAGGAGGGAGGGGAGAGAGAGGAGGGAGGGGAGAGAGAGGAGGGAGGGGAGAGAGAGGAGGAGGGAAGGGAGAGAGAGGAGGGAAGGGAGAGAGAGGAGGAGGGAGGGGAGAGAGAGGAGGAGGGAGGGGAGAGAGAGGAGGAGGGAGGGGAGAGAGAGGAGGAGGGAGGGGAGAGAGAGGGAGGGGAGAGAGAGGAGGAGGGAGGAGTGAGGGAGGGGAGAGAGAGGGAGGGGAGAGAGAGGGATGGGAGAAAGAGGGAGGGGAGAAAGAGGGAGGGGAGAGGGAGGAGGAGGGAGGGGAGAGAGGAGGAGGAGGGAGGGGAGAGAGGAGGAGGGAGGGGAGAGAGAGGGAGGGGATAGAGGGAGGGGAGAGGGAGGAGGAAGAGGGAGAGAGAGGGAGGAGGAGGGAGAGGGGAGAGGAGAGAGGGAGGGAGGGAAGGGAGAGGGAGGAGGAGGGAGGGGAGAGAAGGAAGGAGGGGAGAGAGAGGGAGGGGAGAGGGAGGGGAGAAAGAGGGAGGGGAGAGAGAGGGAGAGGGGGAGAGAAAGGGAGGAGGAGGGAGGGGAGAGAGAGGGTGAGGGAGAGGAGAGAGAGGGAGGAGGAGGGAGGGGGAGAGAGAGGGAGGGGAGAGAGGGAAGGAGGGGAGAAAGAGGGAGGGGAGAAAGAGGGAGGGGAGAAAGAGGGAGGGGAGAAAGAGGGAGGGGAGAGAGAGGGAGGGGAGAGAGAGGGAGGGGAGAGAGAGGGAGGGGAGAGAGAGGGAGGGGAGAGAGAGGGAGGGGAGAGAGAGGGAGGGAGGGGAGAGAAACAGACAGTTACATGAGTTCAGAAAAGAGAGTAACTTGTCTTGGACACCACACATTGTCTCTTATCTCAATGTGTGTTACAAATTCCCTTCCGGAGAGTGTTACCAGCACAACCCTGAGGTCCCCCCCCTCCCCCCAGCGGAGCCTGAGAGTCTAGGGGGAACCATGAACCTGCCTCTCAAACCCTCTGACCTGTTAGGTTGTTAGGGAGACGGACATATGCCCATCCTGTTGTCTCTGCAGGTCAGACAATATTGTCAGTCTCCATCAGGTAGTAACATATCTGTCTCTACAATACTGTCAGTCTCCATCAGGTAGTAACACCTCTGTCTCTACAATACTGTCAGTCCCCATCAGGTAGTAACATCTCTGTCTCTACAATACTGTCAGTCTCCATCAGGTAGTAACATCTCTGTCTCTACAATAATGTCAGTCTCCATCAGGTAGTAACATCTCTGTCTCTACAATAATGTCAGTCTCCATCAGGTAGTAACATCTCTGTCTCTACAATACTGTCAGTCTCCATCAGGTAGTAACATCCCTGTCTCTACAATACTGTCAGTCTCCATCAGGTAGTAACATCTCTGTCTCTACAATACTGTCAGTCTCCATCAGGTAGTAACATCCCTGTCTCTACAATACTGTCAGTCTCCATCAGGCAGTAACATCTCTGTCTCTACAATATTGTCAGTCTCCATCAGATAGTAACATCTCTGTCTCTACAATATTGTCAGTCTCCATCAGGTAGTAACATCTCTGTCTCTACAATACTGTCAGTCTCCATCAGGTAGTAACATCTCTGTCTCTACAATACTGTCAGTCCCCATCAGGTAGTAACATCTCTGTCTCTACAATACTGTCAGTCTCCATCAGGTAGTAACATCTCTGTCTCTACAATACTGTCAGTCTCCATCAGGTAGTAACACCTCTGTCTCTACTATACTGTCAGTCTCCATCAGGTAGTAACATCTCTGTCTCTACAATACTGTCAGTCTCCATCAGGTAGTAACATCTCTGTCTCTACAATAATGTCAGTCTCCATCAGGTAGTAACATCTCTGTCTCTACAATAATGTCAGTCTCCATCAGGTAGTAACATCTCTGTCTCTACAATACTGTCAGTCTCCATCAGGTAGTAACATCCCTGTCTCTACAATACTGTCAGTCTCCATCAGGTAGTAACATCTCTGTCTCTACAATACTGTCAGTCTCCATCAGGTAGTAACATCTCTGTCTCTACAATACTGTCAGTCTCCATCAGGTAGTAACACCTCTGTCTCTACAATACTGTCAGTCTCCATCAGGTAGTAACATCTCTGTCTCTACAATACTGTCAGTCTCCATCAGGTAGTAACATCTCTGTCTCTACAATACTGTCAGTCTCCATCAGGTAGTAACATCCCTGTCTCTACAATACTGTCAGTCTCCATCAGGTAGTAACATCTCTGTCTCTACAATATTGTCAGTCTCCATCAGGTAGTAACATCTCTGTCTCTACAATACTGTCAGTCTCCATCAGGTAGTAACATCTCTGTCTCTACAATACTGTCAGTCCCCATCAGGTAGTAACATCTCTGTCTCTACAATACTGTCAGTCTCCATCAGGTAGTAACATCTCTGTCTCTACAATACTGTCAGTCTCCATCAGGTAGTAACACCTCTGTCTCTACTATACTGTCAGTCTCCATCAGGTAGTAACATCTCTGTCTCTACAATACTGTCAGTCTCCATCAGGTAGTAACATCTCTGTCTCTACAATAATGTCAGTCTCCATCAGGTAGTAACATCTCTGTCTCTACAATAATGTCAGTCTCCATCAGGTAGTAACATCTCTGTCTCTACAATACTGTCAGTCTCCATCAGGTAGTAACATCCCTGTCTCTACAATACTGTCAGTCTCCATCAGGTAGTAACATCTCTGTCTCTACAATACTGTCAGTCTCCATCAGGTAGTAACATCTCTGTCTCTACAATACTGTCAGTCTCCATCAGGTAGTAACACCTCTGTCTCTACAATACTGTCAGTCTCCATCAGGTAGTAACATCTCTGTCTCTACAATACTGTCAGTCTCCATCAGGTAGTAACATCTCTGTCTCTACAATACTGTCAGTCTCCATCAGGTAGTAACATCCCTGTCTCTACAATACTGTCAGTCTCCATCAGGTAGTAACATCTCTGTCTCTACAATACTGTCAGTCTCCATCAGGTAGTAACATCTCTGTCTCTACTATACTGTCAGTCTCCATCAGGTAGTAACATATCTGTCTCTACAATAACTGGACTCATTTCTGAATATGGGATGGTGTGTGTTCCCAAAGTGAGTTGTGAGACTCTTTCCTCTCTCCCCTACCCCATCTCCTCCCCCCACCCCCTCCTCCTCTCTCTCTCTCCCCTACCCCCTCCTCCGCTTCCCCCCCCCCCTCCTCTCTCTCTCCTACCCAGTGTGTAGAGATGAGTCTTCTTGTCGGTGTAGAACTTCTTCAGGTCGACATCGGCCCTCTTGGCGTGTTTCTCCTCCAGGTCTTTGTTCAGAGGGCTCCTGTGGCGGAAGATGAAGTGCAGCTTGTAGTCCTCTCCACACTTATCAGGACCAAACATGATGGTGTAGGAGGTACGGTCATTAAACTGCTCCTACAACACCACAACAGCAAGGTACAGCGTTACAGGCAGCTATGCAGAGACTATACTAGGCAATGTTAGAGCTGGAAGTCATGTTGAAACCAGGGGATTTTTATGCCATTGAAATCCTTGGGCGGTCCGACCAGCCAAATACAGCATTACGGAGGCATATAAATAGAGAGTTAACTTTAGAAGTGGGAGCCAGGTCAAAGTCAAGCACCAACAGATCTATAGTAACAACACCAACAGATCTGGGACTAGACTAACATCATAGATCAGATTATAGTAATAACACCAACAGATCTGGGACTAGAATAACCAACATCATAGATCAGATTATAGTAACAACACCAACAGATCTGGGACTAGACTAACCAACATCATAGATCAGATTATAGGAATAACACCAACAGATCTGGGACTAGACTAACCAACATCATAGATCAGATTATAGTAATAACACCAACAGATCTGGGACTAGACTAAACAACATCATAGATCAGATTATAGTAATAACACCAACAGATCTGGGACTAGACTAACTAACATCATAGATCAGACTATAGTAATAACACCAACAGATCTGGGACTAGACTAACCAACATCATAGATCAGATTATAGTAATAACACCAACAGATCTGGGACTAGACTAACCAACATCATAGATCAGATTATAGGAATAACACCAACAGATCTGGGACTAGACTAACCAACATCATAGATCAGATTATAGTAATAACACCAACAGATCTGGGACTAGACTAAACAACATCATAGATCAGATTATAGTAATAACACCAACAGATCTGGGACTAGACTAACTAACATCATAGATCAGACTATAGTAATAACACCAACAGATCTGGGACTAGACTAACCAACATCATAGATCAGATTATAGTAATAACACCAACAGATCTGGGACTAGACTAACCAACATCATAGATCAGATTATAGTAATAACACCAACAGATCTGGGACTAGACTAACCAACATCATAGATCAGATTATAGTAATAACACCAACAGATCTGGGACTAGACTAACCAACATCACAGATCAGATTATAGTAATAACACCAACAGATCTGGGACTAGACTAACCAACATCATAGATCAGATTATAGTAATAACACCAACAGATCTATAGTAATAACACCAACAGATCTGGGACTAGACTAACCAACATCACAGATCAGATTATAGTAATAACACCAACAGATCTGGGACTAGACTAACTAACATCATAGATCAGATTATAGTAATCAGATTATAGTAATAACACCAACAGATCTGGGACTAGACTAACCAACATTATAGATCAGATTATAGTAATAACACCAACAGATCTGGGACTAGACTAACTAACATCATAGATCAGATTATAGTAATAACACCAACAGATCTGGGACTAGACTAACCAACATCATAGATCAGATTATAGTAATAACACCAACAGATCTGGGACTAGACTAACCAACATCATAGATCAGATTATAGTAATAACACCAACAGATCTGGGACTAGACTAACCAACATCATAGATCAGATTATAGTAATAACACCAACAGATCTGGGACTAGACTAACCAACATCATAGATCAGATTATAGTAATAACACCAACAGATCTGGGACTAGAATAACCAACATCATAGATCAGATTATAGTAATAACACCAACAGATCTGGGACTAGACTAACCAACATTATAGATCAGATTATAGTAATAACACCAACAGATCTGGGACTAGACTAACCAACATCATAGATCAGATTATAGGAATAACACCAACAGATCTGGGACTAGACTAACCAACATCATAGATCAGATTATAGTAATAACACCAACAGATCTGGGACTAGATTAACCAACATCATAGATCAGATTATAGTAATCACACCAACAGATCTGGGACTAGACTAACCAACATCATAGATCAGATTATAGTAACAACACCAACAGATCTGGGACTAGACTAACCAACATCATAGATCAGATTATAGGAATAACACCAACAGATCTGGGACTAGACTAACCAACATCATAGATCAGATTATAGTAATAACACCAACAGATCTGGGACTAGACTAACCAACATCATAGATCAGATTATAGTAACAACACCAACAGATCTGGGACTAGACTAACCAACATCATAGATCAGATTATAGTAATAACACCAACAGATCTGGGACTAGACTAACCAACATCATAGATCAGATCTATAGTAATAACACCAACAGATCTGTGACTAGACTAACCAACATCATAGATCAGACTATAGTAATAACACCAACAGATCTGGGACTAGACTAACCAACATCATAGATCAGATTATAGTAATAACACCAACAGATCTGGGACTAGACTAACCAACATCATAGATCAGATTATAGTAATAACACCAACAGATCTGGGACTAGACTAACCAACATTATAGATCAGATTATAGTAATAACACCAACAGATCTGGGACTAGACTAACCAACATCATAGATCAGATTATAGTAATAACACCAACAGATCTGGGACTAGACTAACCAACATCATAGATCAGATTATAGTAATAACACCAACAGATCTGGGACTAGACTAACCAACATCATAGATCAGATTATAGGAATAACACCAACAGATCTGGGACTAGACTAACCAACATCATAGATCAGATTATAGTAACAACACCAACAGATCTGGGACTAGACTAACCAACATCATAGATCAGATTATAGTAATAACACCAACAGATCTGGGACTAGACTAACCAACATCATAGATCAGATTATAGTAATAACACCAACAGATCTGGGACTAGATTAACCAACATCATAGATCAGATTATAGTAATCAGATTATAGTAATAACACCAACAGATCTGGGACTAGACTAACCAACATCATAGATCAGATTATAGTAATAACACCAACAGATCTGGGACTAGATTAACCAACATCATAGATCAGATTATAGTAATAACACCAACAGATCTGGGACTAGACTAACCAACATCATAGATCAGATTATAGTAACAACACCAACAGATCTGGGACTAGACTAACCAACATCATAGATAAGATTATAGTAATAACACCAACAGATCTGGGACTAGACTAACCAACATCATAGATCAGATTATAGTAATAACACCAACAGATCTGGGACTAGACTAACCAACATCATAGATCAGATTATAGTAATAACACCAACAGATCTGGGACTAGACTAACTAACATCATAGATCAGATTATAGTAATAACACCAACAGATCTGGGACTAGACTAACCAACATCATAGATCAGATTATAGTAATAACACCAACAGATCTGGGACTAGACTAACCAACATCATAGATCAGATTATAGTAATAACACCAACAGATCTGGGACTAGACTAACTAACATCATAGATCAGATTATAGTAATAACACCAACAGATCTGGGACTAGACTAACCAACATCATAGATCAGATTATAGTAATAACACCAACAGATCTGGGACTAGACTAACCAACATCATAGATCAGATTATAGTAATAACACCAACAGATCTGGGACTAGACTAACCAACATCATAGATCAGATTATAGTAATAACACCAACAGATCTGGGACTAGACTAACCAACATCATAGATCAGATTATAGTAATAACACCAACAGATCTGGGACTAGACTAACCAACATCACAGATCAGATTATAGTAATAACACCAACAGATCTGGGAATAGACTAACCAACATCATAGATCAGATTATAGTAATAACACCAACAGATCTATAGTAATAACGCCAACAGATCTGGGACTAGACTAACCAACATCATAGATCAGATTATAGTAATAACACCAACAGATCTGGGACTAGACTAACCAACATTATAGATCAGATTATAGTAATAACACCAACAGATCTGGGACTAGACTAACCAACATCATAGATCAGATTATAGTAATAACACCAACGTACCAGATCCAGGTCATGTTCGTCTGACAGCAGTTTGATGTAGGCTCCACCACAGTCAATACCATCCTGGAAGTTCACCTCATACCTAAGGTAAACGCACACAGGTTTCTCTAAAAGTTCAGCGGTTAATATGAATTAGCCTCAAGTGTACTCAAAGGCAAATTTTTGAAAATGCACTTTTACACACACACACACAAAAAAAGGGGTAAGAGGTCAAACGTGAGAGGTTAAAGGTCAAACTCACTGTACGACCAGTGCGTCGTCCCGGAAGATGAAGGGTCTGTCCAATAGGGAGGCGATGGCGTGATGTTTGGCCCGGGACTTTAGAACCAGACCCATGTCTCCTGGTACTTTATTCTCCTTCAGCTGCTCCACAGACCACTTACCTGGAGAGGAGAGAGGTCAGGAGAGAAGAGAGGGGTCAGGAGAGGACAGAGGGGTCAGGAGAGGAGAGAGGGGTCAGGAGAGGAGAGAGGGGTCAGGAGAGGAGAGAGGGGTCAGGAGAGGAGAGTGGGGTCAGGAGAGGAGAGTGGGGTCAGGAAAGAAGAGAGGGGTCAGGAGAGGACAGAGGGGTCAGGAGAGGAGAGAGGGGTCAGGAGAGGAGAGAGGGGTCAGGAGAGGAGAGAGGGGTCAGGAGAGGAGAGAGGGGACAGGAGAGAGGGGTCAGGAGAGGAGAGAGGGGTCAGGAGAGGAGAGAGGGGTCAGGAGAGGAGAGAGGGGTCAGGAGAGGAGAGTGGGGTCAGGAAAGAAGAGAGGGGTCAGGAGAGGACAGAGGGGTCAGGAGAGGAGAGAGGGGTCAGGAGAGGAGAGAGGGGTCAGGAGAGGAGAGAGGGGTCAGGAGAGGAGAGAGGGGACAGGAGAGAGGGGTCAGGAGAGGAGAGAGGGGTCAGGAGGGGAGAGAGGGGTCAGGAGGGGAGAGAAGGGTCAGGAGAGGAGAGAAGGGTCAGGAGAGGAGAGAGGGGTCAGGAGAGGAGAGAAGGGTCAGGAGAGGAGAGGGGTCAGGAGAGGAGAGAGGGGTCAGGAGAGGAGAGAGGGGTCAGGAGAGGAGAGAGGGGACAGGAGAGGAGAGAGGGGACAGGAGAGGAGAGAGGGGTCAGGAGAGGAGAGAGGGGTCAGGAGAGGAGAGAGGGGTCAGGAGAGGAGAGAAGGGTCAGGAGAGGAGAGAGGGGTCAGGAGAGGAGAGAGGGGTCAAGTGGTAGAAGAAACAGGGTCGTCTCTCCCTGACACACTGGCAAAAAGACACATGTGAGTGCCCATACGAGTAGAGAGTGTAGAGTGGCGGCAAAAACTGTCTGGCTCTTACCATCATAGAGAGGCTGGTGAACTCAAAATGACACAACGACTAGGTTCCAGTTTATCAACGTTTACTGTATTTCCACAATACATGTTTTCCATTGCACCCAGGTCCATCAACAGAGAGACTACTGCCCAGCAGTACTAATAACAGAGTGACAGCGCCGTAATAACAGAAATACAGGGATACTTAAAACATGAACTTAACAGTGGTGGTAGAAGAAACAGGGTCGTCTCTCACTGACACACTGGCAAAAAGACACGTGTGCCCATAAAATACACACAAGTGGAGAGTGTAGAGCAAAAATGGTCCGTTTCTTACCATCATATTTAGCAATTTCATCGTCTGCGTCTTCCTTCATTGTCTTTGACACCTGCCACCTGTCCAGTGTGCCGTCGTCAAAGGTCTCTGAGAAGTACACCTCTCCGATGGGAACAGGAGTCTTGTAGGTCACCTGTGTGTTTCAGCCAATGGGGCAGAGGGGTTACTTTGTGTGTGAAATAGAACACAAACTGAGGGATATATAATGTAGGGCTAGGTACAGATTCGGCACCCTTTTCCAGAAGTGTACACCTGCATACTACCCGTCATGGATTTAAATAATCGGCTGGGAGGATTTTCCGTCACTGTAAAACCCAGAAGGGTGGAGAATTGGGACTCGGCCTAGTACATATTTACTGACATGATTTCCTGAAGGCCCCGGCTAAAATTGGGGTTATGACAGTGAGATTGTAGTTAGGGTTTAACTAGCTACGGGTACAACAAAAATAATAGGCAAATGATTCGGGTTTCAAACTCAAAAGGGTAGAGATACACTGGAGGGTGTAAAAAACACACCAGGCATGCATCCAAAATGGCACCCTATTTACAAGATAGTGCACGGCTTCTGACCAGGCTCCACACACGTGGTACACTACATAGGGAGAAGGGTGCCATCTCAAATGTCCCCACCTAGTTCATCCTACTTCCTATTGGGTGACCTTTGACCCTTGACTGACCTGGAAGGAGACGTTGGCATCGGTTCCCTTCTCCTCTTCCGCCTCCCCTTCCATCTCCGCCTCTCCCTCTATCTCTGCTGAGTCGTCCCTATCTTCTACCGTGTCTTCCACCATAGCTTCCTCCATTTCATCCTCCAGGTCCAGGTCATCCTGAGCTTCAGCCTGGGACACAGAGAGAGCCAGGAGGGAGAGGAGCAGCACACACGCCCAGCCCCACCACAGCTTCATCTGGAGAGAGACGTGGAGATGGAAGGTAGGAGGAAGGGAGGAGAGTGGGAAAGGGAATGGAGAGGGTGGGGGGGTGGGAGAGGTGAGGGGTTGGTACAGACATTGTGACAGGAGGGGGGAATGGAGTGGGTGGGGGGGGGGGGGTGAGAGAGGGAGAAGGAGGGAGTGACAGTGGGGATGGAAGGAGAAGGAGGGAGTGACAGTGGGGATGGATGGTAGGGTGAAGGGTGAGAGAGGGAGAAGGAGGGAGTGACAGTGGGGATGGAGGGAGAAGGAGGGAGTGACAGTGGGGATGGATGGTAGGGTGAAGGGACAGAGAGGGAGAAGGAGGGAGTGACAGGGGATGGAGGGAGAGACAGTGGGGATGGATGGTAGGGTGAAGGGTGAGAGAGGGAGAAGGAGGGAGTGACAGTGGGGATGGATGGTAGGGTGAAGGGTGAGAGAGGGAGAAGGAGGGAGTGACAGTGGGGATGGATGGTAGGGTGAAGGGTGAGAGAGGGAGACGGAGGGAGTGACAGTGGGGATGGAGGGAGAAGGAGGGGGTGACAGTGGGGATGGATGGTAGGGTGAAGGGTGAGAGAGGGAGAAGGAGGGAGTGACAGTGGGGATGGAGGGAGAAGGAGGGAGTGACAGTGGGGATGGGTGGGGGGTAAGAGAGGGAGTGACGGTGGGGATGGATGGAGAAGGAGGGAGTGACAGTGGGGATGGATGGTAGGGGGTGAAGGGTGTAAAGGAGGATTTTAGGAAGAGGGACCAAGAGAGAAAAGCAAAGAAAGAGGTCAGGAAAACGGTTCATACACTTCTGATTTCAAAAGAGCTTTTCCAGACACTATCTTTCCATCTACCAATATTTTCTAAAAACTAAATAAGGTTGTCACTGTAATGCAATTTGGCCGTATGCAAGGAAATGGATGGCTTTTCACCAGAGCAAGATTATACATGGCTCTGCTTTAAAAAATAATTCTGAATAAATTTAAAAAAAACAGACACCCTAAATCAGGTTTCAAAGATGTGTACCAGGAAATACAATTACTCACGACCCTATGCGAAAATGGTTTTCTGCATTTCAATGACTTGCAAAATATTGTCTTGTCACCGACCAGGACACTTTTCAGATTATACCTAGACAAGCATTTCATCAACTTGAAATCAATAAGATTGCCAGCTACAATTGAGTAAAGGTTGAATATGGCTTGATCCAGTATTTTCAAAATCAATGGCCCTCGGCGCTGGAGTAAACATAACGTCGAGCTGATTGATGGAACGTTTGGGGGAGGTGGGTGTGGGTCGCCAACAAAGCAAGGAGCCACTGTCCCTCAGGCCAAACTACAGTTCCCTAGGGGATGCCCATATGCCCCGAGAGAGAGCACCAAAATTAACCTACAGCTGCCGACCAGAAGTGTCCACAAAACTCCACATAGCCAGGATTGTTAGCTAGGACTACTGTAGCTACTACTACTAGAACATTCTGTCAGGCTAAGCGCATTATCAAGACATCACATCAGCAAACTATCTTTCATCATATTTCTGTCACGTCTTTTTATAGGAAGCAAGTTATTTCATATATATATATATATATATATGTGGAGTGTCGGCAATATTTGGCATTAGCTAACGTTACTGCACAAGCAAAGATAAATAACAAACTAGGTAACGTCAGTTAACTAACGTTTTTCGCGACAGTTCGCCGGACGTCCCTTGCTATCTCCTGCAACCCCGTCCGTGTGTGGCGCGAAATAGCGGGCTAGCAGAGCGTTATCAATAGCTAGCTATGTGGTTAATAAATGCAGCGACACTTCAGACATATTCATAAAGCCTAACGTGCCAAATGTAAACATATTTCCATTCTGAGCAAACGGACAGTCTGAGAAAAATGCATTACGTTAGAAAGCTAAGTTAGTTTAGCATAGCCATTAACGTTAGCTGGCTAACAAAATGTTGTGTTGCAGTTGTCAGGGAAGAATGAATGAGTGTAGCGAGCTAGATAGTTAATAAGCAAACAAACCTTCTGCAATTGGAAAAAATATTCAAGTTGTGTGATGTTTTCTGCGGCAATATCCTCAAACAACTTTATTTTCACTGCGTTCAACCCACTTCGAGTAAAACGCGGGTACCAAGGCCTGAAGAAGCTGGCTGGAAAGATCACTGTGGAGACCCTCGAACGTCGATGACGGGTAGCGGTTGGCGACTTCTGCTAACTGCGCATGCCTGAGGACATCGCGAACCAGAGAACGCCATTGGGGTGCCCATTTCAAAATAAAAGTGCTCTGCCTTGTAATAACAAACTACTTTTCGTTCTAGATTTCTATGTACACCCCCCACCCCCCCCCCCCCCAATGCATAACGGTTTAGATATTTGTCATTTAAATGTTATGAAATAATTAGCTTGTGTCCGTTATCTTGTCCGTTATCTTGTGAGATAAATACATGCAGAAAAAGATTTGTCCAAGATTTGTCCAAAAGTTATTGGATAAACATCCAAAATGTATTCTTATTTTAATTCTTATTTTATTTAAATAATTATGACTTTAGAAATACATTGTGGATGGTTGCTACAATTTGAACAATAGTGTAATACATTTGAGCAAATATACCGAATTTTGATTACTTTTATTGTGATTTATTGTGACTTCTATGTTGCTCTTCCGGAGCTGAGTTCATGAGTGTTGATGATTGTTGAAACGTGAACACATGTTGACAAAAAAACACATCGGCATAGCAATATACAATTCATAAACAGCCAACATGAGAGATACACCGTTATCAAACTGCGAGCGAGACTTTTTACTAAAAGCTATTGAAGAAAAAAAGGTAGCTGATGCATTTTGTGTAGCCTTGTATGTGAATGAAACGTGCTAGCTGAGATAGCCAGATATGCTAGTTAGCTGGCATAAATGGCCAATTTAGATGTGGGAACCCAAACTAAAATATTGTACAGTGTCTATCTCTATCTACCAACGTTACAGAGTTTGTTAAGAGTTCCGGGTCATTGTACATAACCTGTTGTAAACTTGAGCTACCTAGCTAGCTAATTATCTATAGATACATCATTCCTATATTAGCTATAAATATTTACGATAAATAATCTCACTCAATAATTTGTACCTGCAGCGTTTGGATGGGAGACAGACCTATGACTACAGGAGCATCAAGATCTCGTTCGGGACAGATTATGGTTGCTGCTTTGTTGACCTGGGGAAGACGAGGCGAGTGTTCCTGCCTTTGGAGGCAGACTAAGTACAGCTGCAAAGAAAGTGCAGTTGAGCAGTGGCTCTCAACCAAAGCTACTGGCCTATCTAAAGCGGATAGTTGAGAAGACCAATGGCTTACTGCTAAAATGTAGATGACGGGGTGCACCAGGCAAAGCCAAATGCCCTTGGTGGTACAGTAACCGAAAATGGTTGACAACCACTGCAGTAGCCATTCTTAGTGGAGTTGGCTTTCTTGCTACTAACATGGCAGGCGTTTGCACTAAGTTTGCATAAATCTGAAAGGACTGGATACAAGTATGGCATTCGCTGTACCTTGCTATCTGATTGTTTTGCCATATACCCATCCATCCTTTCAGATCTATAAAGCAGCGTAGGTGACGGTGGTAGAGGCTAGGGCGGTTTGAGATTAAGTTTGGGCTCCTGAGTGGTGCAGCGGTCAAAGGCACTGCATCTCAGTGCAAGAGGCGTCACTACAGTTCCTGGTTTGAATCCAGGCTGTATCTGGCCGGGGTAGGCCGTCATTGTAAATAAGAATTTGTTCTTAACTGACTTGCCTCGTTAAATAAAGGTTAAATTCAAACAAATGGTGTGTTCCTAACCTCCAGGATCATGGCCCAGGTGTCCTGTGAGCTCATTACTCCGAAAGAGAACCGACCGAATGAAGGAATCATGTTCTTCAACATTGAGCTGTCTCCCATGGCTTCACCGTCATTTGAGATGGGCAGGTAAGAGTCCTACTATGTTTTTACTTCACACATTGCAGGTTATGTGAATATGGCTAGTATGGTTGTCGTCCCCGTCTTGATCTCTCGCTCTCTCTAGGCAGTCAGAGCTGTTGGTGAAGCTGAACAGACAGTTGGAGAGATGCCTCAGGAACTCCAAGTGTATAGACACAGAGTCTCTGTGTGTGGTGTCTGGAGAGAAGGTACACACAAACACACACACACCTGAAGTTTGGCATAAAGGCTGTGAACGAAAGTCCCCAAATTGGGTTTCAATTCCAGTCAATTCAGAAAGTAAACCAAATTCCAATTTGAAATGTTCTGCATTGAAGATAATTGTTATTTCAGTTTACTTCCTGAATTGACAGGAACTCAATATTTGGAAGGTGTTTTTAATGTTTTGTACACTCAGTGTATATCTACTGGTCTTCCAAGGTTTGCTACAGATCTATAATGCCTATCTACCTGTATTTTTCCAGGTGTGGTACAGATCTATAATGTCTATATCTACCTGTCTATCTCTCCAGATGTGGTACAGATCAATGTCTGTGTAATTAGAGTGTGTCTGTGTATCTCCAGGTGTGGCAGATTAGGGTGGACGTCCACTTGCTGAACCACGATGGTAACCTGATGGACGCTGCCAGCATTGCTGCCATCGCGGCCCTCTGTCACTTCAGACGGCCCGATGTGGGCATCCAGGGAGAGGAAGTCACTGTGGTGAGGAGAGGGGTGTGGGCGACGCTACCGACAACTAATGCCATGGCAACAATCTTTGACATTGATTACACCCCTGGGTAGTGTTAATTAGGAACCAAACTGACTGAAACAGGGAGGGACCACCTGGATTTGTCTAATAAGACACACATTTTTGTAATGCGATGCGAAATGTTTTAAAAATGTCATCTGTTGCATGCCCTAATGAACACAACCCCAATTTATAATGATTTAACCCTTCATGTGTCTTTTCCACAGTACAGTACAGAGGAGAGAGACCCCCTTCCCCTTAGCATCTACCACATGCCCATCTGTGTTAGTTTCTCCTTCTTCCAACAAGGGTAGGTCCGTGTTATATAAGATCACCTGTATGTTTGATATCACTATCAGACAGGGATGGCTGTCATTGCAGTTCTCTCTCTGCCTCTCTTCCCTTTCCTTTCCTCTCCTGTTCTCATTCTCTCCACTGTTTTCTTCCCTTTCCTCTCCTGTTCTCATTCTCTCCACTGTTCTCTTCCCTTTCCTCTCATTCTCTCCACTGTTCTCTTCCCTTTCCTCTCCTGTTCTCATTCTCTCCACTGCTCTCTTCCCTTTCCTCTCCTGTTCTCATTCTCTCCACTGTTCTCTTCCCTTTCCTCTCATTCTCTCCACTGTTCTCTTCCCTTTCCTCTCCTGTTCTCAATCTCCACTGCTCTCTTCCCTTTCCTCTCATGCTCTCCACTACTCTCTTCCCTTTCCTCTCATGCTCTCCACTACTCTCTTACCTTTCCTCTCCTTCTCTCCACTGTTCTCTTTCCTCTCCTGTTCTCATTCTCTCCACTGTTCTCTTCCCTTTCCTCTCCTTCTCTCCACTACTCTCTTCCCTCTCCTGCTCTCCTTCTCTCCACTACTCTCTTCCCTTTCCTCTCCTGCTCTCCTTCTCTCCACTGCTCTCTTCCCTTTCCTCTCCTGCTCTCCTTCTCTCCACTGCTCTCTATGTCCTATCTCATATCCCCTCTCCCTCTGCTCCAGGACCTACCTGTTGGTTGACCCGTGTGAGCGTGAGGAGCGTGTGATGGACGGCCTTCTGATGATAGCCATGAACAAACACAGAGAGATCTGCTCCATCCAGTCTAGTGGAGGCATCATGCTGCTCAAAGACCAGGCGGGTACTGGGGAGCCATAGAGATACAGTCAGCTGCTCAAAGACCAGGCGGGTACTGGGGAGCCATAGAGATACAGTCAGCTGCTCAAAAGACCAGGCGGGTACTGGGGAGCCATAGAGATACAGTCAGCTGCTCAAAGACCAGGCGGGTACTGGGGAGCCATAGAGATACAGTCAGCTGCTCAAAAGACCAGGCGGGTACTGGGGAGCCATAGAGATACAGTCAGCTGCTCAAAAGACCAGGCGGGTACTGGGGAGCCATAGAGATACAGTCAGCTGCTCAAAGACCAGGCGGGTACTGGGGAGCCATAGAGATACAGTCAGCTGCTCAAAAGACCAGGCGGGTACTGGGGAGCCATAGAGATACAGTCAGCTGCTCAAAGACCAGGCGGGTACTGGGGAGCCATAGAGATACAGTCAGCTGCTCAAAGACCAGGCGGGTACTGGGGAGCCATAGAGATACAGTCAGCTGCTCAAAAGACCAGGCGTGTACTGGGGAGCCATAGAGATACAGTCAGCTGCTCAAAGACCAGGCGGGTACTGGGGAGCCATAGAGATACAGTCAGCTGCTCAAAAGACCAGGCGGGTACTGGGGAGCCATAGAGATACAGTCAGCTGCTCAAAGACCAGGCGGGTACTGGGGAGCCATAGAGATACAGTCAGCTGCTCAAAAGACCAGGCGGGTACTGGGGAGCCATAGAGATACAGTCAGCTGCTCAAAAGACCAGGCGGGTACTGGGGAGCCATAGAGATACAGTCAGCTGCTCAAAAGACCAGGCGGGTACTGGGGAGCCATAGAGATACAGTCAGCTGCTCAAAGACCAGGCGGGTACTGGGGAGCCATAGAGATACAGTCAGCTGCTCAAAAGACCAGGCGGGTACTGGGGAGCCATAGAGATACAGTCAGCTGCTCAAAGACCAGGCGGGTACTGGGGAGCCATAGAGATACAGTCAGCTGCTCAAAGACCAGGCGGGTACTGGGGAGCCATAGAGATACAGTCAGCTGCTCAAAAGACCAGGCGTGTACTGGGGAGCCATAGAGATACAGTCAGCTGCTCAAAGACCAGGCGGGTACTGGGGAGCCATAGAGATACAGTCAGCTGCTCAAAAGACCAGGCGGGTACTGGGGAGCCATAGAGATACAGACAGCTGCTCAAAAGACCAGGCGGGTACTGGGGAGCAAATACCACTCTGGATCCTTGTCCCTGTACGGGCAGACCCGGGATGCCTACCCACGTCCACAACAACGGCACATATTACCCGCAAATCAGCATGCTAAATACTTGTCTAGATATCATAACCATGGCTTTGGTAGGCCAGGGGGCTGATAATATTCAGGATGGATACTAGTGTACACTAGCTACTTCACTGTGAATTGTATCTCTAAAGCATGCTGTGTTTGTACAGGTCCTCAGGTGCAGTAAGATCGCTAGTGTCAAAGTGTCAGAGATCACAGAGCTAATCAACAAAGCCTTGGCGAACGACAAGAAGGCCAGGTGGGGGTGACGTCAACTTGGTCTCGTTAACGTTCATTTTGACTTTGTGGCTGTGCTATCTAGTGGAAAGCCATTTCTATAAACCTCATCTGGTGTTGCTACTTCGGTGTCATGTCGTTTTCTGATTCCAATAAAGTTATTTTTGAATATTGGTTTTTCAGAAAAACTGGGGGTAAGTTTGGCTTCGCAGAGTCGTTGCCCCAGGAGCGAATCACAGCGCTGAAAACAGACGTGTCACCTGTGGAAATGAGTGACGTCAAGGAGAAGGCCAATGAGATCGTCCAGAGAGCTGAGGTCCCACCCCAAACGTATCCCTTCAAAGAAATTCTTGAATTTACTCTGAATAATTTTGTAGTATTAGACTCTATTTTCTCCAGGGGGGTCATGGTTTGTGGGCGAGTGAGTTAGTGAGCGAGTGACTTGGTGTGCCTGCACTCTTGTTGTCTGTTTTCTCAATGCTACTGATCCATGGTTTACTCTAGACTCTAGTCCTTAACCAACCGTGGGACAGCGTTCCCTCTCCAGTGTTAACTGCTCCAGGTACAGGCCAGGTGGGGGAGGGGATAGAGAACTCCTGGGGTCTGGAGGAAGAGGAAGAGGAGGAGGAGGAAGAAGAGACCATGGAGTTGGAAGAGGGACATGAGGAAAAGGAGAGAGGTAACTATTTGCCTAAGTTTTGTTTTCCTTGGGTGAGTGAAACTGACTAGCCTGGTCCCAGATCTGTTTGTGCTGTCTTCTATGGTCATGATCTGGAACCAGGCTACAAGAATGAATCAATTGCTCCAGGGATGCTGAGCTGCCCCTGACCCATTGGCTCCAGCCACTCTGGATGGGGGGGGGGGTTGGTTGGTTGGTTTGTGAGCATAAAGGCACTTTTCTGTTATTTTAAGTTAACGATCAATAAAGCTACATCTCATCTTATGTGTGATTGTGTTTCCTAGGTGACGTGGTGGTCATCTCAAACAGTGACAGCGAGGAGGAGGACGTTGTCATCTTGAACCAGGTGACAACAAAGTAAGTGACACTTTATATTTTTTTCTTCTGGGTTCTATAGAACCCCGTTGTGTGTCTCTAAACATTGCCTCAGGAGGGCGATGCGCGCAAGTTGGTGGCAGAACCCCGGGGAGTTCTTATAGAACACCAGTAATAAAGGCCTCTATTTACATGTTGCTTATGAGTGCATTTGACAGTACGTGTGTATTATAATAGGATTTTACGGCTTGTACGTATGTCCTGCTTAATATAAAGTTTGTGTCATCATCGCAAATCAACTGCATTATACTTCAAAAACACCAGTAAAATGGCTCTTTGGGTAGCTTTTGCTACAACCTTTGTAAATAAGGGATAGCTTTCTAGCTGCCAACTGCTGCATCTAAAATAGTTTTTTTGTTTGTTGCAAAGATCACAACCAAATATAATCGTAGCGACGGTTCAAGCAAGAATCAAAACATCATTGTAAGCGTATGAGAACCCCAAAAACGTATTTTGTTTAGAAGTAATAAAAGCGCAGGTCTGGACTGTTGAATGGGTGCAGATGGTGCTGATTTTCTTACTGCAGCCAAGAGTCGTGTGCATCTGTCCGTGACATCAGTGTGTTGTGTACTGGAAAGGGCTTTTATACAGATTACACACCAAATACACACCAAATACACACCACACAAGTTCCATATAAATGACACCTTCACTTTCAGACGGATGTATTTTTTTTGTTCCACCCACAAGCACATTGTCTCACTGCTGTTGTAAATGCAAACCATTGAAGTTATAATGTAAGGTTGGGTTTTTATCAAAAACTACAAAACATCCTTCTGATCTAGTGAGAACCAGATATATTGATGCTCATTTCATGTGTATATTATACATTAGTCTCATCATGAAAACAGTAACCTTTTTACAATTGAAGTTGTGCTTTACTTTGAGGAAGAAATGTACCAGACTTTATGTTCTCTCTCAGGGAGAAGGCCTCGAGCTCTAACCAACAGGGGGCAGTAGCTTCCAAGCAGCAGAAAAAGAAGAAGAGGAAGTGAAATATGTTTTTTTTTTTGAGCGGATGGAACATAAATACAAATAAACAGTAGACTGGAAATTGACCACAAGAAGCCCCAAAATATATGACTGAAACAATAATTTCAAACCATGCTTACATTTGTATACAAACACTTGTCTCTATTATGTGTGAGAATACTTGAACAGATTTCCAAAATTAAAATAACTTGGAAGATGTTTTCCTGGTGTTTTTACAGTCTTTTGTCTCCAACCATGAAAAAATATTTTGTTTTTTTGCTCAGAAACTTTTAGGGGCCCAATAAAACCACCCGCGGGCCAAATTCAAATTCAGCCAGTTGGGGAACCTTGCCGTAAATGTTTTTTTTTTTTTTATAAGGCACCAACTGAAGCATATACAGTGTATGTGTTGTTTATTAGGCACCACCTGAAGCATACACAGTAGATGTATTGTTTATTAGGCACCACCTGAAGCATACACAGTAGATGTATTGTTTATAAGGCACCACCTGAAGCATACACAGTAGATGTATTGTTTATAAGGCACCACCTGAAGCATACACAGTAGATGTATTGTTTATTAGGCACCACCTGAAGCATACACAGTAGATGTATTGTTTATTAGGCACCACCTGAAGCATACACAGTATATGTATTGTTTATTAGGCACCACCTGAAGCATATACAGTATATGTATTGTTTATTAGGCACCACCTGAAGCATACACAGTAGATGTATTGTTTATTAGGCACCACCTGAAGCATACACAGTAGATGTATTGTTTGTAAGGCACCACCTGAAGCATACACAGTATATGTATTGTTTATTAGGCACCACCTGAAGCATACACAGTAGATGTATTGTTTGTAAGGCACCACCTGAAGCATACACAGTATATGTATTGTTTATTAGGCACCACCTGAAGCATACACAGTAGATGTATTGTTTATTAGGCACCACCTGAAGCATACACAGTAGATGTATTGTTTATTAGGCACCACCTGAAGCATACACAGTAGATGTATTGTTTATTAGGCACCACCTGAAGCATACACAGTAGATGTATTGTTTATTAGGCACCACCTGAAGCATACACAGTGTATGTATTGTTTATTAGGCACCACCTGAAGCATACACAGTAGATGTATTTTTTATTAGGCACCACCTGAAGCATATACAGTGTATGTATTGTTTATTAGGCACCACCTGAAGCATACACAGTAGATGTATTGTTTATTAGGCACCACCTGAAGCATACACAGTGTATCAAATCAAATGTTATTTGTCACATGCGCTGAATACAACAGACCTTACAGTGAAATGCTTACTTATATGCCCTTAACCAACAATGCAGTTTTACGGAAAATACCTAAAAAAAAGTAAGAAATTAAACAAATAATTAAAGAGCAGCAGTAAAATAACAATCTATATACAGGTGGTACCGCTACAGAGTCAATGTGAGGGGGCACCGGTTAATCCAGGTAATTGAGGTAATATGTAGGTAGAGTTAAAGTGACTATGTATAGATTATAAACAGAGAGTAGCAGCAGTGTACAAGAGGGGTCTGGTGGTCATTTGATTAGATGTTCAGGAGTCTTATGGTTTGGGGGTAGAAGCTGATAAGGAGTCTTTTGGTCCTTGATTTGGTGATCCGGTACCACTTGCCGTGCGGTAGAAGAGAGAACAGTCTGACTAGGGTGGCTGGAGTCTTTGACCATTTTTAGGGCCTTCCTCTGACACCGCCTGGTATGGAGGTCCTGGGTGGCAGGAAGGCACCGCCTGAAGCATACACTATATATGCACTTCAATAAAAATGTGTTGGATGGAAAGGATATGTCACTCTTTTGTGCCACTGTTTTTACTTAAGGCTCGAGGGGGTGTAGTATATGGCCAATATACCACGGCTAAGGGCTGTTCTTAGGCGCGATGCATTGCGTGGTTGATGCTTCAGGTGCCTGGATACAGCCCTTATCTGTGGTATATTGGCTGTGTACCACAAACCCCTGAGGTGCTTTATTGCTATTAAAAACTGGTTTCCAATGTAATTAGAGCAGTAAAAACATATGTTTTGTCAGCCAATCAGTATTCAGGGCTTGAACCACACAGTTTATAAATACCTTTTTACACTGTAAACAAAATGTAGACAATGTAAAAAAAAATATATATATATAGTTTTATTTGACTGGCAGATAGCAAAGGAGGCTCTAGGAGTGAGTCACACTATAAAAGGCAGATTTATGTTGTTCGTAATGACTTTGATGGTGTGTGAATATTTTGTGTTAATTGTTAAGAAATACAATAACATTCACAACAGGTTGTATGATACAGCATCAACCTTCCAAGTGAAGACAAGTGTGTGTTCATCCGCAAAACCAAGGCAGGTCCTACCGAGATTTGAACTCGGATCGCAGGATTCAGAGTCCTGAGTGCTAACCATTACACCATAGAACCTGTTGTTGCAGTATGGACTGAAAGGAAATTTTAAATGACATGTATTTAGGCACTGTATGCGTCGTTTGCGCCTTCTTCCGCATGTTGTTATTCAAATGTCGCAAGGAATTCCTTTTAAGGAACTAGGAACTGACATTGAAAAGTTACGTAGAAGTGTTAGACCAGAAAATATCAACACCCTCACGATTTTAGAGGGGAAAACCGCTCCGAATTTGAAAATGCAAGTTACAAACTTACTTGTTTCAGTTGAGATTCCGTGTTGAAGGACGCCAGTTTACAGGAGGCACGTGTTATGAATGCTCATGGTCCAACTCGAGAGAAAAAGATTATGTTGGCCAGTACGGGTATCGAACCCGCGACCTTCGCGTTATTAGCACGACGCTCTAACCAACTGAGCTAACCGGCCTTCGTAGTGTGTGAACATTTACGTATTTCCAACGCAAATAACGTAGTTAGAAAAAACCTTTGCAAACGTTTGTTTGACTCTTTTTGGAGTAGCGAGTAGTGGACTACTATTAACTTACCATATTACCTTCATATTAGGAATTTCTTGTTGGTTAGTGTTATTTGAGTCTCTACCAGGCTTTCACCTCACTTGGCATGAAAGATCTTGTCAGAAAGAGGCCAATGTCGTTCCGACACCGGCTCAATAGGTTAAATAGAGGCTAACATTAGATGGAGGGTATCAAAGCAGTTTGCTCCTCGCAGAAGACTAAATTTAATTAGTCGCAAAAACCTGATAGGTCCTACCGAGATTTGAACTCGGATCGCAGGATTCAGAGTCCTGAGTGCTAACCATTACACCATAGAACCACATACCACGTATAGCACTAACTGCTTACTAATAGTTTAGGATTAAAAGATTAAAAGTTTTGACTGTGACAAGGTTGTTCCTGGTCCGTTCTGAAAGGAAAGTACATAAAAAACGTGACTGATATATAAATCAAACTATCACAACCACAACTGAAATACCAATTATTTCTGTATTACTTTAAACTGTTGGTCGAACTCTAACACCTTGCCCAGACCGGCTGCGCGCGTGCGCTATCGTGCATAAATGTATTTTGCCCCCCCCCCCCCCCCCCCCCCACACACAAAACGCGATCACGTCACGCAGGTTAAAATATCAAAACAAAAACTGAACCATTTTAATTAATTTGGGGACAGGTCGAAAAGCATGAAACATGTAAGGCTCCGTTTACATCGGTAGCCCAAATCTCATTAATAGGGCTTAGAGATGTTTGATTTGTAAAAGAACCACACGCATGTATATTTTTGTTCAGTGTAAATTATACAATAACTACATTTGCTAATTAAAACGCAGATTTTTTTTGTTGATACCGTTTCTGGACAAAAAATATTTTCTCAGTTTTTTCCGGTGAAAGAAACAAGTGGGTGGGAGTCGATAAGGTTCAGATTTTTTTCACCCCCATCACATCAATCGTGTTGGAAATATGTAGACTTACAAGTTGTTACATGGTAGGGTAGCCCAGTTGATACCGTTTATGGCCAGAAAATATTTTCTCTGTTTTTCCGGAGAACCTAGGAGAGTAAATCTGAACCCATCACAGAGTATTGATTACAGGGTTCTGTGCTGTCAAGGTTATCACTCAGGACTCTGAATCCTACAATCTGAGTTCAAGTCTTGGTCGGACCTACCATGTGAATAATTCTTCCTTGTTGCACTAGAAGATCGCTGTCCAAATATTGTTGTCAGTTGAAAGTATTTGCAACACGTGAAGGAACGACTGTCCATTTTTTTCTGTAAAATTCCAACTTTGGTTAAGAATATGGTTCTATGGTGTAATGGTTAGCACTCTGGACTTTGAATCCAGTGATCCGAGTTCAAATCTCGGTAGAACCTTCCTAGCTTTTATGCTGAATTATTCACATGGCCTACCAAGTCTCATCTCTTGCTGTTAATCGGGTGAACAAATGACAGGAAGGAACGACTGTTCATTTTTATCTGTAAAATTCCAAATTTGGTTAAGAATGTGGTTCTATGGTGTAATGGTTAGCACTCTGGACTTTGAATCCAGTGATCCCAGTTCAAATCTCGGTAGAACCTTCCTAGCTTTTGTGCTGAATTATTCACATGGCCTACCAATAATCCCGTCTCTTGCTGTTAATCTTGTGAACAAATGACAGGATGGAACGACTGTCCATTTTTATCTGTAAAATTCTAAATTTGGTTAATAATATGGTTCTATGGTGTAATGGTTAGCACTCTGGACTTTGAATCCAGTGATCTGAGTTCAAATCTCGTTAGAACCTTCCTAGCTTTTGTGCTGAAATATTCACATGGCCTACCAATAATCTCATCTCTTGCTGTTAATCGGGTGAACAAATGACAGGAAAATCTGAACACTTCAATAACATTTATGTTCAGGGTTCTATGGTGTAATGGTTAGCACACAGGACTCTGAATCCTGCGAACCGAGTTCAAATCTCGGTAGGACCTACCTTGATTTTGCAGTGACATACTCCTCTCCTGTCAACTTTAAAATTGTCGTGTGTGAAAGAAACAAGTGGGTGGGAGTTGATGAGCAGTCTTTGGTACACATGAATGGCTAGCCTACAGGAAATGCATACTATGAGTGCCTAGTAGGTTTGTTAATTGAGAACTTGCTACCTCCCAATGAACCGAAAATATTTCAGATTTTTTTCACCCTCATCACATCAATCGTGTTGGAAATATGTGGACTTACAAGTTGTTACATGGTAGGGTAGCCCAGTTGATACCGTTTATGGCCAGAAAATATTTTCTCTGTTTTTCCGGAGAACCTAGGAGAGTAAATCTGAACCCATCACAGAGTATTGATTACAGGGTTCTGTGCTGTCAAGGTTATCACTCAGGACTCTGAATCCTACTATCTGAGTTCAAGTCTTGGTCGGACCTACCATGTGAATAATTCTTCCTTGTTGAACTAGAAGACAGCTGTCCAAATATTGTTGTCAGTTGAAAGAATTTGCAACAAGTGAAGGAACGACTGTCCATTTTTTTCTGTAAAAATCCAAATTTGGTTAAGATTATGGTTCTATGGTGTAATGGTTAGCACTCTGGACTTTGAATCCAGTGATCTGAGTTCAAATCTCGATAGAACCTTCCTAGCTTTTGTGCTGAATTATTCACATGGCCTACCAATAATCTCATCTCTTGCTGTTAATCGGGTGAACAAATGACAGGAAAATCTGAACACTTCAATAACATTTATGTACAGGGTTCTATGGTGTAATGGTTAGCACTCAGGACTCTGAATCCTACGATCCGAGTTCAAATCTCGGTAGGACCTACCTTGAATTTGCAGTGACATACTCCTGTCAACTTTAAAATTGTCGTTTGTGAAAGAAACAAGTGGGTGGGAGTTGATGAGCAGTCTTTGGTACACATGAATGGCTAGCCTACAGGAAATGCATACTATGAGTGCCTAGTAGGTTTGTTAATTGAGAACTTGCTACCTCCCAATGAACCGAAAATATTTCAGATTTTTTTCACCCTCATCACATCAATCGTGTTGGAAATATGTGGACTTACAAGTTGTTACATGGTAGGGTAGCCCAGTTGATACCGTTTATGGCCAGAAAATATTTTCTCTTTTTTTCCGGAGAAACTAGGAGAGCAAATCTGAACCCATCCCAGAGTATTGATTACAGGGTTCTGTGCTGTCAAGGTTATCACTCAGGACTCTGAATCCTACAATCTGAGTTCAAGTCTTGGTCGGACCTACCATGTGAATAATTCTTCCTTGTTGAACTAGAAGATAGCTGTCCAAATATTGTTGTCAGTTGAAAGAATTTGCAACACGTGAAGGAACGACTGTCAATGTTTTTCTGTAAAATTCCAAATTTGGTTAAGAATATGGTTCTATGGTGTAATGGTTAGCACTCTGGTCTTTGAATCCACTGATCCGAGTTCAAATCTCGGTAGAACATTCCTAGCTTTTGTGCTGAATTATTCACATGGCCTACCAATAATCTCATCTCTTGCTGTTAATCGGGTGAACAAATGACAGGAAAATCTGAACACTTCAATAATATTTGTGTACAGGGTTCTATGGTGTAATGGTTAGCACTCAGGACTCTGAATCCTGTGATCCGAGTTCAAATCTCGGTAGGACCTACCTTGATTTTGCAGTGACATACTCCTCTCCTGTCAACTTTAAAATTGTCATGTGTGAAAGAAACAAGTGGGTGGGAGTTGATGAGCAGTCTTTGGTACACATGAATGGCTAGCCTACAGGAAATGCATACTATGAGTGCCTAGTAGGTTTGTTAATTGAGAACTTGCTACCTCCCAATGAACTGAAAGTATTTCAGATTTTTTTCACCCTCATCACATCAATCGTGTTGGAAATATGTGGACTTACAAGTTGTTACATGGTAGGGTAGCCCAGTTGATACCGTTTATGGCCAGAAAATATTTTCTCTGTTTTTCCGGAGAACCTAGGAGAGTAAATCTGAACCCATCACAGAGTATTGATTACAGGGTTCTGTGCTGTCAAGGTTATCACTCAGGACTCTGAATCCTACAATCTGAGTTCAAGTCTTGGTCGGACCTACCATGTGAATAATTCTTCCTTGTTGAACTAGAAGACAGCTGTCCAAATATTGTTGTCAGTTGAAAGAATTTGCAACAAGTGAAGGAACGACTGTCCATTTTTTTCTGTAAAATTCCAAATTTGGTTAAGAATATGGTTCTATGGTGTAATGGTTAGCACTCTGGACTTTGAATCCAGTGATCTGAGTTCAGATCTCGATAGAACCTTCCTAGCTTTTGTGCTGAATTATTCACATGGCCTACCAATAATCTCATCTCTTGCTGTTAATCGGGTGAACAAATGACAGGAAAATCTGAACACTTCAATAACATTTACGTACAGGGTTCTATGGTGTAATGGTTAGCAGTCAGGACTCTGAATCCTGTCATCCGAGTTCAAATCTCGGTAGAACCTTCCTAGCTTTTGTGCTGAATTATTCACATGGCCTACCAATAATCTCATCTCTTGCTGTTAATCGAGTGAACAAATGACAGGAAAATCTGAACACTTCAATAATTTTTATGTACAGGGATCTATGGTGTAATGGTTAGCACTCTGGACTTTGAATCCAGTGATCCGAGTTCAAATCTCGGTAGTACCTTCCTAACTTTTGTGCTGAATTATTCACATGGCCTACCAATAATCTCATCTCTTGCTGTTAATCGGGTGTACAAATGACAGGAAAATCTGAACACTTCAATAGTTTTTATGTACAGGGTTCTATGGTGTAATGGTTAGCACTCTGGACTTTGAATCCAGTGATCCGAGTTCAAATCTCAGTAGAACCTTCCTAGCTTTTGTGCTGAATTATTCACATGGCCTACCAATAATCTCATCTCTTGCTGTTTATCAGGTGAACAAATGACAGGATGGAACGACTGTCCATTTTTATCTGTAAAATTCTAAATTTGGTTAATAATATGGTTCTATGGTGTAATGGTTAGCACTCTGGACTTTGAATCCAGTGATCTGAGTTCAAATCTCGTTAGAACCTTCCTAGCTTTTGTGCTGAAATATTCACATGGCCTACCAATAATCTCATCTCTTGCTGTTAATCGGGTGAACAAATGACAGGAAAATCTGAACACTTCAATAACATTTATGTTCAGGGTTCTATGGTGTAATGGTTAGCACACAGGACTCTGAATCCTGCGAACCGAGTTCAAATCTCGGTAGGACCTACCTTGATTTTGCAGTGACATACTCCTCTCCTGTCAACTTTAAAATTGTCGTGTGTGAAAGAAACAAGTGGGTGGGAGTTGATGAGCAGTCTTTGGTACACATGAATGGCTAGCCTACAGGAAATGCATACTATGAGTGCCTAGTAGGTTTGTTAATTGAGAACTTGCTACCTCCCAATGAACCGAAAATATTTCAGATTTTTTTCACCCTCATCACATCAATCGTGTTGGAAATATGTGGACTTACAAGTTGTTACATGGTAGGGTAGCCCAGTTGATACCGTTTATGGCCAGAAAATATTTTCTCTGTTTTTCCGGAGAACCTAGGAGAGTAAATCTGAACCCATCACAGAGTATTGATTACAGGGTTCCATGCTGTCAAGGTTATCACTCAGGACTCTGAATCCTACTATCTGAGTTCAAGTCTTGGTCGGACCTACCATGTGAATAATTCTTCCTTGTTGAACTAGAAGACAGCTGTCCAAATATTGTTGTCAGTTGAAAGAATTTGCAACAAGTGAAGGAACGACTGTCCATTTTTTTCTGTAAAAATCCAAATTTGGTTAAGATTATGGTTCTATGGTGTAATGGTTAGCACTCTGGACTTTGAATCCAGTGATCTGAGTTCAAATCTCGATAGAACCTTCCTAGCTTTTGTGCTGAATTATTCACATGGCCTACCAATAATCTCATCTCTTGCTGTTAATCGGGTGAACAAATGACAGGAAAATCTGAACACTTCAATAACATTTATGTACAGGGTTCTATGGTGTAATGGTTAGCACTCAGGACTCTGAATCCTACGATCCGAGTTCAAATCTCTGTAGGACTTACCTTTATTTTGCAGTGACATACTCCTCTCCTGTCAACTTTAAAATTGTCGTGTGTGAAAGAAACAAGTGGGTGGGAGTTGATGAGCAGTCTTTGGTACACATGAATGGCTAGCCTACAGGAAATGCATACTATGAGTGCCTAGTAGGTTTGTTAATTGAGAACTTGCTACCTCCCAATGAATCGAAAATATTTCAGATTTTTTTCACCCTCATCACATCAATCGTGTTGGAAATATGTGGACTTACAAGTTGTTACATGGTAGGGTAGCCCAGTTGATACCGTTTATGGCCAGAAAATATTTTCTCTGTTTTTCCGGAGAACCTAGGAGAGCAAATCTGAACCCATCCCAGAGTATTGATTACAGGGTTCTGTGCTGTCAAGGTTATCACTCAGGACTCTGAATCCTACAATCTGAGTTCAAGTCTTGGTCGGACCTACCATGTGAATAATTCTTCCTTGTTGAACTAGAAGATAGCTGTCCAAATATTGTTGTCAGTTGAAAGAATTTGCAACACGTGAAGGAACGACTGTCAATTTTTTTCTGTAAAATTCCAAATTTGGTTAATAATATGGTTCTATGGTGTAATGGTTAGCACTCTGGACTTTGAATCCAGTGATCCGAGTTCAAATCTCGGTAGAACCTTCCTAGCTTTTGTGCTGAATTATTCACATGGCCTACCAATAATCTCATCTCTTGCTGTTAATCGGGTGAACAAATGACAGGAAAATCTGAACACTTCAATAATATTTGTGTACAGGGTTTTATGGTGTAATGGTTAGCACTCTGGACTTTGAATCCAGTGATCCGAGTTCAAATCTCGGTAGAACCTTCCTAGCTTTTGTGCTGAATTATTCACATGGCCTACCAATAATCTCATCTCTTGCTGTTAATCGGGTGAACAAATGACAGGAAAATCTGAACACTTTAAAAATATTTATGTACAGGGTTCTATGGTGTAATGGTTAGCATTCAGGACTCTGAATCCTGTGATCCGAGTTCAAATCTCGGTAGGACCTACCTTTATTTTGCAGTGACATACTCCTCTCCTGTCAACTTTAAAATTGTCGTGTGTGAAAGAAACAAGTGGGTGGGAGTTGATGAGCAGTCTTTGGTACACATGAATGGCTAGCCTACAGGAAATGCATACTATGAGTGCCTAGTAGGTTTGTTAATTGAGAACTTGCTACCTCCCAATGAATCGAAAATATTTCAGATTTTTTCACCCTCATCACATCAATCGTGTTGGAAATATGTGGACTTACAAGTTGTTACATGGTAGGGTAGCCCAGTTGATACCGTTTATGGCCAGAAAATATTTTCTCTGTTTTTCCGGAGAACCTAGGAGAGCAAATCTGAACCCATCCCAGAGTATTGATTACAGGGTTCTGTGCTGTCAAGGTTATCACTCAGGACTCTGAATCCTACAATCTGAGTTCAAGTCTTGGTCGGACCTACCATGTGAATAATTCTTCCTTGTTGAACTAGAAGATAGCTGTCCAAATATTGTTGTCAGTTGAAAGAATTTGCAACACGTGAAGGAACGACTGTCAATTTTTTTCTGTAAAATTCCAAAGTTGGTTAATAATATGGTTCTATGGTGTAATGGTTAGCACTCTGGACTTTGAATCCAGTGATCCGAGTTCAAATCTCGGTAGAACCTTCCTAGCTTTTGTGCTGAATTATTCACATGGCCTACCAATAATCTCATCTCTTGCTGTTAATCGGGTGAACAAATGACAGGAAAATCTGAACACTTCAATAATATTTGTGTACAGGGTTTTATGGTGTAATGGTTAGCACTCTGGACTTTGAATCCAGTGATCCGAGTTCAAATCTCGGTAGAACCTTCCTAGCTTTTGTGCTGAATTATTCACATGGCCTACCAATAATCTCATCTCTTGCTGTTAATCGGGTGAACAAATGACAGGAAAATCTGAACACTTTAAAAATATTTATGTACAGGGTTCTATGGTGTAATGGTTAGCATTCAGGACTCTGAATCCTGCGATCCGAGTTCAAATCTCGGTAGGACCTACCTTTATTTTGCAGTGACATACTCCTCTCCTGTCAACTTTAAAATTGTCGTGTGTGAAAGAAACAAGTGGGTGGGAGTTGATGAGCAGTCTTTGGTACACATGAATGGCTAGCCTACAGGAAATGCATACTATGAGTGCCTAGTAGGTTTGTTAATTGAGAACTTGCTACCTCCCAATGAACCGAAAATATTTCAGATTTTTTTCACCCTCATCACATCAATCGTGTTGGAAATATGTGGACTTACAAGTTGTTACATGGTAGGGTAGCCCAGTTGATACCGTTTATGGCCAGAAAATGTTTTCTCTGTTTTTCCGGAGAATCTAGGAGAGCAAATCTGAACCCATCCCAGAGTATTGATTACAGGGTTCTGTGCTGTCAAGGTTATCACTCAGGACTCTGAATCCTACAATCTGAGTTCAAGTCTTGGTCGGACCTACCATGTGAATAATTCTTCCTTGTTGAACTAGAAGATAGCTGTCCAAATATTGTTGTCAGTTGAAAGAATTTGCAACAAGTGAAGGAACGACTGTCCATTTTTTTCTGTAAAAATCCAAATTTGGTTAAGATTATGGTTCTATGGTGTAATGGTTAGCACTCTGGACTTTGAATCCAGTGATCTGAGTTCAAATCTCGATAGAACCTTCCTAGCTTTTGTGCTGAATTATTCACATGGCCTACCAATAATCACATCTCTTGCTGTTAATCGGGTGAACAAATGACAGGAAAATCTGAACACTTCAATAACATTTATGTACAGGGTTCTATGGTGTAATGGTTAGCACTCAGGACTCTGAATCCTACGATCCGAGTTCAAATCTCGGTAGGACCTACCTTGATTTTGCAGTGACATACTCCTCTCCTGTCAACTTTAAAATTGTCATGTGTGAAAGAAACAAGTGGGTGGGAGTTGATGAGCAGTCTTTGGTACACATGAATGGCTAGCCTACAGGAAATGCATACTATGAGTGCCTATTAGGTTTGTTAATTGAGAACTTGCTACCTCCCAATGAACTGAAAATATTTCAGATTTTTTTCACCCTCATCACATCAATCGTGTTGGAAATATGTGGACTTACAAGTTGTTACATGGTAGGGTAGCCCAGTTGATACCGTTTATGGCCAGAAAATATTTTCTCTGTTTTTCCGGAGAACCTAGGAGAGCAAATCTGAACCCATCCCAGAGTATTGATTACAGGGTTCTGTGCTGTCAAGGTTATCACTCAGGACTCTGAATCCTACAATCTGAGTTCAAGTCTTGGTCGGACCTACCATGTGAATAATTCTTCCTTGTTGAACTAGAAGATAGCTGTCCAAATATTGTTGTCAGTTGAAAGAATTTGCAACACGTGAAGGAACGACTGTCAATTTTTTTCTGTAAAATTCCAAATTTGGTTAATAATATGGTTCTATGGTGTAATGGTTAGCACTCTGGACTTTGAATCCAGTGATCCGAGTTCAAATCTCGGTAGAACCTTCCTAGCTTTTGTGCTGAATTATTCACATGGCCTACCAATAATCTCATCTCTTGCTGTTAATCGGGTGAACAAATGACAGGAAAATCTGAACACTTCAATAATATTTGTGTACAGGGTTTTATGGTGTAATGGTTAGCACTCTGGACTTTGAATCCAGTTATCCGAGTTCAAATCTCGGTAGAACCTTCCTACCTTTTGTGCTGAATTATTCACATGGCCTACCAATAATCTCATCTCTTGCTGTTAATCGGGTGAACAAATGACAGGAAAATCTGAACACTTCAATAACATTTATGTACAGGGTTCTATGGTGTAATGGTTAGCAGTCAGGACTCTGAATCCTATGATCCGAGTTCAAATCTCGGTAGAACCTACCTTTATTTTGCAGTGACATACTCCTCTCCTGTCAACTTTAAAATTGTCGTGTGTGAAAGAAACAAGTGGGTGGGAGTTGATGAGCAGTCTTTGGTACACATGAATGGCTAGCCTACAGGAAATGCATACTATGAGTTCTAGTAGGTTTGTTAATTGAGAACTTGCTACCTCCCAATGAACCGAAAATATTTCAGATTTTTTTCACCCTCATCACATCAATCGTGTTGGAAATATGTGGACTTACAAGTTGTTACATGGTAGGGTAGCCCAGTTGATACCGTTTATGGCCAGAAAATATTTTCTCTGTTTTTCCGGAGAACCTAGGAGAGCAAATCTGAACCCATCCCAGAGTATTGATTACAGGGTTCTGTGCTGTCAAGGTTATCACTCAGGACTCTGAATCCTACAATCTGAGTTCAAGTCTTGGTCGGACCTACCATGTGAATAATTCTTCCTTGTTGAACTAGAAGATAGCTGTCCAAATATTGTTGTCAGTTGAAAGAATTTGCAACAAGTGAAGGAACGACTGTCCATTTTTTTCTGTAAAAATCCAAATTTGGTTAAGATTATGGTTCTATGGTGTAATGGTTAGCACTCTGGACTTTGAATCCAGTGATCTGAGTTCAAATCTCGATAGAACCTTCCTAGCT
>NW_026600364.1:285671-341352 GCF_029448725.1 Salvelinus fontinalis
TACCTTTATTTTGCAGTGACATACTCCTCTCCTGTCAACTTTAAAATTGTCGTGTGTGAAAGAAACAAGTGGGTGGGAGTTGATGAGCAGTCTTTGGTACACATGAATGGCTAGCCTACAGGAAATGCATACTATGAGTGCCTAGTAGGTTTGTTAATTGAGAACTTGCTACCTCCCAATGAACCGAAAATATTTCAGATTTTTTTCACCCTCATCACATCAATCGTGTTGGAAATATGTGGACTTACAAGTTGTTACATGGTAGGGTAGCCCAGTTGATACCGTTTATGGCCAGAAAATATTTTCTCTGTTTTTCCGGAGAACCTAGGAGAGCAAATCTGAACCCATCCCAGAGTATTGATTACAGGGTTCTGTGCTGTCAAGGTTATCACTCAGGACTCTGAATCCTACAATCTGAGTTCAAGTCTTGGTCGGACCTACCATGTGAATAATTCTTCCTTGTTGAACTAGAAGATAGCTGTCCAAATATTGTTGTCAGTTGAAAGAATTTGCAACACGTGAAGGAACGACTGTCCATTTTTTTCTGTAAAATTCCAAATTTGGTTAAGAATATGGTTCTATGGTGTAATGGTTAGCACTCTGGACTTTGAATCCAGTGATCCGAGTTCAAATCTCGGTAGAACCTTCCTAACTTTTGTGCTGAATTATTCACATGGCCTACCAATAATCTCATCTCTTGCTGTTAATCGGGTGAACAAATGACAGGAAAATCTGAACACTTCAATAATTTTTATGTACAGGGTGCTATGGTGTAATGGTTAGCACTCAGGACTCTGAATCCTGCGATCCGAGTTCAAATCTCGGTAGAACCTTCCTAGCTTTTGTGCTGAATTATTCACATGGCCTACCAATAATCTCATCTCTTGCTGTTAATCGAGTGAACAAATGACAGGAAAATCTGAACACTTCAATAATTTTTATGTACAGGGTTCTATGGTGTAATGGTTAGCACTCTGGACTTTGAATCCAGTGATCCGAGTTCAAATCTCGGTAGTACCTTCCTAACTTTTGTGCTGAATTATTCACATGGCCTACCAATAATCTCATCTCTTGCTGTTAATCGGGTGAACAAATGACAGGAAAATCTGAACACTTCAATAATTTTTATGTACAGGGTTCTATGGTGTAATGGTTAGCACTCTGGACTTTGAATCCAGTGATCCGAGTTCAAATCTCAGTAGAACCTTCCTAGCTTTTGTGCTGAATTATTCACATGGCCTACCAATAATCTCATCTCTTGCTGTTAATCGGGTGAACAAATGACAGGAAAATCTGAACACTTCAATAATTTTTATGTACAGGGTTCTATGGTGTAATGGTTAGCACTCAGGACTCTGAATCCTGCGATCCGAGTTCAAATCTCGGTAGGACCTACCTTTATTTTGCAGTGACATACTCCTCTCCTGTCAACTTTAAAATTGTCGTGTGTGAAAGAAACAAGTGGGTGGGAGTTGATGAGCAGTCTTTGGTACACATGAATGGCTAGCCTACAGGAAATGCATACTATGAGTGCCTAGTAGGTTTGTTAATTGAGAACTTGCTACGTCCCAATGAACCGAAAATATTTCAGATTTTTTCACCCTCATCACATCAATCGTGTTGGAAATATGTGGACTTACAAGTTGTTACACGGTAGGGTAGCCCAGTTGATACCGTTTATGGCCAGAAAATATTTTCTCTGTTTTTCCGGAGAACCTAGGAGAGCAAATCTGAACCCATCCCAGAGTATTGATTACAGGGTTCTGTGCTGTCAAGGTTATCACTCAGGACTCTGAATCCTACAATCTGAGTTCAAGTCTTGGTCGGACCTACCATGTGAATAATTCTTCCTTGTTGAACTAGAAGATAGCTGTCCAAATATTGTTGTCAGTTGAAAGAATTTGCAACACGTGAAGGAACGACTGTCCATTTTTTTCTGTAAAATTCCAAATTTGGTTAAGAATATGGTTCTATGGTGTAATGGTTAGCACTCTGGACTTTGAATCCAGTGATCCGAGTTCAAATCTCGGTAGAACCTTCCTAACTTTTGTGCTGAATTATTCACATGGCCTACCAATAATCTCATCTCTTGCTGTTAATCGGGTGAACAAATGACAGGAAAATCTGAACACTTCAATAATTTTTATGTACAGGGTGCTATGGTGTAATGGTTAGCACTCAGGACTCTGAATCCTGCGATCCGAGTTCAAATCTCGGTAGAACCTTCCTAGCTTTTGTGCTGAATTATTCACATGGCCTACCAATAATCTCATCTCTTGCTGTTAATCGAGTGAACAAATGACAGGAAAATCTGAACACTTCAATAATTTTTATGTACAGGGTTCTATGGTGTAATGGTTAGCACTCTGGACTTTGAATCCAGTGATCCGAGTTCAAATCTCGGTAGTACCTTCCTAACTTTTGTGCTGAATTATTCACATGGCCTACCAATAATCTCATCTCTTGCTGTTAATCGGGTGAACAAATGACAGGAAAATCTGAACACTTCAATAATTTTTATGTACAGGGTTCTATGGTGTAATGGTTAGCACTCTGGACTTTGAATCCAGTGATCCGAGTTCAAATCTCAGTAGAACCTTCCTAGCTTTTGTGCTGAATTATTCACATGGCCTACCAATAATCTCATCTCTTGCTGTTAATCGGGTGAACAAATGACAGGAAAATCTGAACACTTCAATAATTTTTATGTACAGGGTTCTATGGTGTAATGGTTAGCACTCAGGACTCTGAATCCTGCGATCCGAGTTCAAATCTCGGTAGGACCTACCTTTATTTTGCAGTGACATACTCCTCTCCTGTCAACTTTAAAATTGTCGTGTGTGAAAGAAACAAGTGGGTGGGAGTTGATGAGCAGTCTTTGGTACACATGAATGGCTAGCCTACAGGAAATGCATACTATGAGTGCCTAGTAGGTTTGTTAATTGAGAACTTGCTACGTCCCAATGAACCGAAAATATTTCAGATTTTTTCACCCTCATCACATCAATCGTGTTGGAAATATGTGGACTTACAAGTTGTTACACGGTAGGGTAGCCCAGTTGATACCGTTTATGGCCAGAAAATATTTTCTCTGTTTTTCCGGAGAACCTAGGAGAGCAAATCTGAACCCATCCCAGAGTATTGATTACAGGGTTCTGTGCTGTCAAGGTTATCACTCAGGACTCTGAATCCTACAATCTGAGTTCAAGTCTTGGTCGGACCTACCATGTGAATAATTCTTCCTTGTTGAACTAGAAGATAGCTGTCCAAATATTGTTGTCAGTTGAAAGAATTTGCAACACGTGAAGGAACGACTGTCCATTTTTTTCTGTAAAATTCCAAATTTGGTTAAGAATATGGTTCTATGGTGTAATGGTTAGCACTCTGGACTTTGAATCCAGTGATCCGAGTTCAAATCTCGGTAGAACCTTCCTAACTTTTGTGCTGAATTATTCACATGGCCTACCAATAATCTCATCTCTTGCTGTTAATCGGGTGAACAAATGACAGGAAAATCTGAACACTTTAATAATTTTTATGTACAGGGTGCTATGGTGTAATGGTTAGCACTCAGGACTCTGAATCCTGCGATCCGAGTTCAAATCTCGGTAGAACCTTCCTAGCTTTTGTGCTGAATTATTCACATGGCCTACCAATAATCTCATCTCTTGCTGTTAATCGAGTGAACAAATGACAGGAAAATCTGAACACTTCAATAATTGTTATGTACAGGGTTCTATGGTGTAATGGTTAGCACTCTGGACTTTGAATCCAGTGATCCGAGTTCAAATCTCGGTAGTACCTTCCTAACTTTTGTGCTGAATTATTCACATGGCCTACCAATAATCTCATCTCTTGCTGTTAATCGGGTGAACAAATGACAGGAAAATCTGAACACTTCAATAATTTTTATGTACAGGGTTCTATGGTGTAATGGTTAGCACTCTGGACTTTGAATCCAGTGATCCGAGTTCAAATCTCGGTAGAACCTTCCTAGCTTTTGTGCTGAATTATTCACATGGCCTACCAATAATCTCATCTCTTGCTGTTAATCGGGTGAACAAATGACAGGAAAATCTGAACACTTCAATAATATTTGTGTACAGGGTTTTATGGTGTAATGGTTAGCACTCTGGACTTTGAATCCAGTGATCCGAGTTCAAATCTCGGTAGAACCTTCCTAGCTTTTGTGCTGAATTATTCACATGGCCTACCAATAATCTCATCTCTTGCTGTTAATCGGGTGAACAAATGACAGGAAAATCTGAACACTTTAAAAATATTTATGTACAGGGTTCTATGGTGTAATGGTTAGCATTCAGGACTCTGAATCCTGCGATCCGAGTTCAAATCTCGGTAGGACCTACCTTTATTTTGCAGTGACATACTCCTCTCCTGTCAACTTTAAAATTGTCGTGTGTGAAAGAAACAAGTGGGTGGGAGTTGATGAGCAGTCTTTGGTACACATGAATGGCTAGCCTACAGGAAATGCATACTATGAGTGCCTAGTAGGTTTGTTAATTGAGAACTTGCTACCTCCCAATGAACCGAAAATATTTCAGATTTTTTTCACCCTCATCACATCAATCGTGTTGGAAATATGTGGACTTACAAGTTGTTACATGGTAGGGTAGCCCAGTTGATACCGTTTATGGCCAGAAAATATTTTCTCTGTTTTTCCGGAGAACCTAGGAGAGCAAATCTGAACCCATCCCAGAGTATTGATTACAGGGTTCTGTGCTGTCAAGGTTATCACTCAGGACTCTGAATCCTACAATCTGAGTTCAAGTCTTGGTCGGACCTACCATGTGAATAATTCTTCCTTGTTGAACTAGAAGATAGCTGTCCAAATATTGTTGTCAGTTGAAAGAATTTGCAACAAGTGAAGGAACGACTGTCCATTTTTTTCTGTAAAAATCCAAATTTGGTTAAGATTATGGTTCTATGGTGTAATGGTTAGCACTCTGGACTTTGAATCCAGTGATCTGAGTTCAAATCTCGATAGAACCTTCCTAGCTTTTGTGCTGAATTATTCACATGGCCTACCAATAATCTCATCTCTTGCTGTTAATCGGGTGAACAAATGACAGGAAAATCTGAACACTTCAATAACATTTATGTACAGGGTTCTATGGTGTAATGGTTAGCACTCAGGACTCTGAATCCTACGATCCGAGTTCAAATCTCGGTAGGACCTACCTTGATTTTGCAGTGACATACTCCTCTCCTGTCAACTTTAAAATTGTCATGTGTGAAAGAAACAAGTGGGTGGGAGTTGATGAGCAGTCTTTGGTACACATGAATGGCTAGCCTACAGGAAATGCATACTATGAGTGCCTAGTAGGTTTGTTAATTGAGAACTTGCTACCTCCCAATGAACTGAAATTATTTCAGATTTTTTTCACCCTCATCACATCAATCGTGTTGGAAATATGTGGACTTACAAGTTGTTACATGGTAGGGTAGCCCAGTTGATACCGTTTATGGCCAGAAAATATTTTCTCTGTTTTTCCGGAGAACCTAGGAGAGTAAATCTGAACCCATCACAGAGTATTGATTACAGGGTTCTGTGCTGTCAAGGTTATCACTCAGGACTCTGAATCCTACAATCTGAGTTCAAGTCTTGGTCGGACCTACCATGTGAATAATTCTTCCTTGTTGTACTAGAAGACAGCTGTCCAAATATTGTTGTCAGTTGAAAGAATTTGCAACAAGTGAAGGAACGACTGTCAATGTTTTTCTGTAAAATTCCAAATTTGGTTAAGAATATGGTTCTATGGTGTAATGGTTAGCACTCTGGACTTTGAATCCAGTGATCTGAGTTCAAATCTCGATAGAACCTTCCTAGCTTTTGTGCTGAATTATTCACATGGCCTACCAATAATCTCATCTCTTGCTGTTAATCGGGTGAACAAATGACAGGAAAATCTGAACACTTCAATAATATTTGTGTACAGGGTTTTATGGTGTAATGGTTAGCACTCTGGACTTTGAATCCAGTGATCCGAGTTCAAATCTCGGTAGTACCTTCCTAACTTTTGTGCTGAATTATTCACATGGCCTACCAATAATCTCATCTCTTGCTGTTAATCGGGTGAACAAATGACAGGAAAATCTGAACACTTCAATAATTTTTATGTACAGGGTTCTATGGTGTAATGGTTAGCACTCTGGACTTTGAATCCAGTGATCCGAGTTCAAATCTCAGTAGAACCTTCCTAGCTTTTGTGCTGAATTATTCACATGGCCTACCAATAATCTCATCTCTTGCTGTTAATCGGGTGAACAAATGACAGGAAAATCTGAACACTTCAATAATTTTTATGTACAGGGCTCTATGGTGTAATGGTTAGCACTCAGGACTCTGAATCCTGCGATCCGAGTTCAAATCTCGGTAGGACTTACCTTTATTTTGCAGTGACATACTCCTCTCCTGTCAACTTTAAAATTGTCGTGTGTGAAAGAAACAAGTGGGTGGGAGTTGATGAGCAGTCTTTGGTACACATGAATGGCTAGCCTACAGGAAATGCATACTATGAGTGCCTAGTAGGTTTGTTAATTGAGAACTTGCTACCTCCCAATGAACCAAAAATATTTCAGATTTTTTTCACCCTCATCACATCAATCGTGTTGGAAATATGTGGACTTACAAGTTGTTACATGGTAGGGTAGCCCAGTTGATACCGTTTATGGCCAGAAAATATTTTCTCTGTTTTTCCGGAGAACCTAGGAGAGCAAATCTGAACCCATCCCAGAGTATTGATTACAGGGTTCTGTGCTGTCAAGGTTATCACTCAGGACTCTGAATCCTACAATCTGAGTTCAAGTCTTGGTCGGACCTACCATGTGAATAATTCTTCCTTGTTGAACTAGAAGATAGCTGTCCAAATATTGTTGTCAGTTGAAAGAATTTGCAACACGTGAAGGAACGACTGTCAATTTTTTTCTGTAAAATTCCAAATTTGGTTAATAATATGGTTCTATGGTGTAATGGTTAGCACTCTGGACTTTGAATCCAGTGATCCGAGTTCAAATCTCGGTAGTACCTTCCTAACTTTTGTGCTGAATTATTCACATGGCCTACCAATAATCTCATCTCTTGCTGTTAATCGGGTGAACAAATGACAGGAAAATCTGAACACTTCAATAATTTTTATGTACAGGGTTCTATGGTGTAATGGTTAGCACTCTGGACTTTGAATCCAGTGATCCGAGTTCAAATCTCAGTAGAACCTTCCTAGCTTTTGTGCTGAATTATTCACATGGCCTACCAATAATCTCATCTCTTGCTGTTAATCGGGTGAACAAATGACAGGAAAATCTGAACACTTCAATAATTTTTATGTACAGGGCTCTATGGTGTAATGGTTAGCACTCAGGACTCTGAATCCTGCGATCCGAGTTCAAATCTCGGTAGGACTTACCTTTATTTTGCAGTGACATACTCCTCTCCTGTCAACTTTAAAATTGTCGTGTGTGAAAGAAACAAGTGGGTGGGAGTTGATGAGCAGTCTTTGGTACACATGAATGGCTAGCCTACAGGAAATGCATACTATGAGTGCCTAGTAGGTTTGTTAATTGAGAACTTGCTACCTCCCAATGAACCGAAAATATTTCAGATTTTTTTCACCCTCATCACATCAATCGTGTTGGAAATATGTGGACTTACAAGTTGTTACATGGTAGGGTAGCCCAGTTGATACCGTTTATGGCCAGAAAATATTTTCTCTGTTTTTCCGGAGAACCTAGGAGAGCAAATCTGAACCCATCCCAGAGTATTGATTACAGGGTTCTGTGCTGTCAAGGTTATCACTCAGGACTCTGAATCCTACAATCTGAGTTCAAGTCTTGGTCGGACCTACCATGTGAATAATTCTTCCTTGTTGAACTAGAAGATAGCTGTCCAAATATTGTTGTCAGTTGAAAGAATTTGCAACACGTGAAGGAACGACTGTCAATTTTTTTCTGTAAAATTCCAAATTTGGTTAATAATATGGTTCTATGGTGTAATGGTTAGCACTCTGGACTTTGAATCCAGTGATCCGAGTTCAAATCTCGGTAGAACCTTCCTAGCTTTTGTGCTGAATTATTCACATGGCCTACCAATAATCTCATCTCTTGCTGTTAATCGGGTGAACAAATGACAGGAAAATCTGAACACTTCAATAATTTTTATGTACAGGGCTCTATGGTGTAATGGTTAGCACTCAGGACTCTGAATCCTGCGATCCGAGTTCAAATCTCGGTAGGACTTACCTTTATTTTGCAGTGACATACTCCTCTCCTGTCAACTTTAAAATTGTCGTGTGTGAAAGAAACAAGTGGGTGGGAGTTGATGAGCAGTCTTTGGTACACATGAATGGCTAGCCTACAGGAAATGCATACTATGAGTGCCTAGTAGGTTTGTTAATTGAGAACTTGCTACCTCCCAATGAACCGAAAATATTTCAGATTTTTTTCACCCTCATCACATCAATCGTGTTGGAAATATGTGGACTTACAAGTTGTTACATGGTAGGGTAGCCCAGTTGATACCGTTTATGGCCAGAAAATATTTTCTCTGTTTTTCCGGAGAACCTAGGAGAGCAAATCTGAACCCATCCCAGAGTATTGATTACAGGGTTCTGTGCTGTCAAGGTTATCACTCAGGACTCTGAATCCTACAATCTGAGTTCAAGTCTTGGTCGGACCTACCATGTGAATAATTCTTCCTTGTTGAACTAGAAGATAGCTGTCCAAATATTGTTGTCAGTTGAAAGAATTTGCAACACGTGAAGGAACGACTGTCAATTTTTTTCTGTAAAATTCCAAATTTGGTTAATAATATGGTTCTATGGTGTAATGGTTAGCACTCTGGACTTTGAATCCAGTGATCCGAGTTCAAATCTCGGTAGAACCTTCCTAGCTTTTGTGCTGAATTATTCACATGGCCTACCAATAATCTCATCTCTTGCTGTTAATCGGGTGAACAAATGACAGGAAAATCTGAACACTTCAATAATATTTGTGTACAGGGTTTTATGGTGTAATGGTTAGCACTCTGGACTTTGAATCCAGTGATCCGAGTTCAAATCTCGGTAGAACCTTCCTAGCTTTTGTGCTGAATTATTCACATGGCCTACCAATAATCTCATCTCTTGCTGTTAATCGGGTGAACAAATGACAGGAAAATCTGAACACTTTAAAAATATTTATGTACAGGGTTCTATGGTGTAATGGTTAGCACTCAGGACTCTGAATCCTGCGATCCGAGTTCAAATCTCGGTAGGACCTACCTTTATTTTGCAGTGACATACTCCTCTCCTGTCAACTTTAAAATTGTCGTGTGTGAAAGAAACAAGTGGGTGGGAGTTGATGAGCAGTCTTTGGTACACATGAATGGCTAGCCTACAGGAAATGCATACTATGAGTGCCTAGTAGGTTTGTTAATTGAGAACTTGCTACCTCCCAATGAACCGAAAATATTTCAGATTTTTTTCACCCTCATCACATCAATCGTGTTGGAAATATGTGGACTTACAAGTTGTTACATGGTAGGGTAGCCCAGTTGATACCGTTTATGGCCAGAAAATATTTTCTCTGTTTTTCCGGAGAACCTAGGAGAGCAAATCTGAACCCATCCCAGAGTATTGATTACAGGGTTCTGTGCTGTCAAGGTTATCACTCAGGACTCTGAATCCTACAATCTGAGTTCAAGTCTTGGTCGGACCTACCATGTGAATAATTCTTCCTTGTTGAACTAGAAGATAGCTGTCCAAATTTTGTTGATGAATTTGCAACACGTGAAGGAACGACTGTCCATTTTTTTCTGTAAAATTCCAAATTTGGTTAAGAATATGGTTCTATGGTGTAATGGTTAGCACTCTGGACTTTGAATCCAGTGATCCGAGTTCAAATCTCGGTAGAACCTTCCTAACTTTTGTGCTGAATTATTCACATGGCCTACCAATAATCTCATCTCTTGCTGTTAATCGGGTGAACAAATGACAGGAAAATCTGAACACTTCAATAACATTAATGTACAGGGTTCTATGGTGTAATGGTTAGCACTCAGGACTCTGAATCCTGCGATCCGAGTTCAAATCTCGGTAGGACCTACCGCGATTTTGCAGTGACATACTCCTCTCCTGTCAACTTTAAAATTGTCGTGTGTGAAAGAAACAAGTGAGTGGGAGTTGATGAGCAGTCTTTGATACACATGAAAGGCTAGCCTACAGGAAATGCATACTATGAGTGCCTAGTAGGTTTGTTAATTGAGAACTTGCTACCTCCCAATGAACTGAAAATATTTCAGATTTTTTTCACCCTCATCACATCAATCGTGTTGGAAATATGTGGACTTACAAGTTGTTACATGGTAGGGTAGCCCAGTTGATACCGTTTATGGCCAGAAAATATTTTCTCTGTTTTTCCGGAGAACCTAGGAGAGCAAATCTGAACCCATCCCAGAGTATTTATTACAGGGTTCTGTGCTGTCAAGGTTATCACTCAGGACTCTGAATCCTACTATCTGAGTTCAAGTCTTGGTCGGACCTACCATGTGAATAATTCTTCCTTGTTGAACTAGAAGACAGCTGTCCAAATATTGTTGTCAGTTGAAAGAATTTGCAACACGTGAAGGAACGACTGTCAATTTTTTTCTGTAAAATTCCAAATTTGGTCAAGAATATGGTTCTATGGTGTAATGGTTAGCACTCTGGACTTTGAATCCAGTGACCGAGTTCAAATCTCGGTAGAACCTTCCTAGCTTTTGTGCTGAATTATTCACATGGCCTACCAATAATCTCATCTCTTGCTGTTAATCGGGTGAACAAATGACAGGAAAATCTGAACACTTCAAAATTATTTATGTACAGGGTTCTATGGTGTAATGGTTAGCACTCGGGACTCTGAATCCTGCGATCTGAGTTCAAATCTCGGTAGGACTTACCTTGAAATTGTGCTGAGTTATTCACATTACCTACCAATAATCTCATCTCTTGCTGTTAATCGTGTGAACAAATGACAGTAAAACCTGAACACTTCAATAATATTAAAGTACAGGGTTCTATGGTGTAACGGTTAGCACTCAGGACTCTGAATCCTGCGATCCGAGTTCTAAATCTCGGTAGAACCTTCCTAGCTTTTGTGCTGAATTATTCACATGGCCTACCAATAATCTCATTTCTTGCTGTTAATCGGGTGAACAAATGACAGGAAAATCTGAACACTTCAATAACATTAATGTACAGGGTTCTATGGTGTAATGGTTAGCACTCAGGACTCTGAATCCTGCGATCCGAGTTCAAATCTCGGTAGGACCTACCGCGATTTTGCAGTGACATACTCCTCTCCTGTCAACTTTAAAATTGTCGTGTGTGAAAGAAACAAGTGAGTGGGAGTTGATGAGCAGCCTTTGGTACACACGAATGGCTAGCCTACAGGAAATGCATACTATGAGTGCATAATAGGTTTGTTAATTGAGAACTTGCTACCTCCCAATGAACCGAAAATATTTCAGATTTTTTCACCCTAATCACATCAATCGTGTTGGAAATATTTGGACTTACAAGTTGTTACATGGTAGGGTAGCCCAGTTGATACCGTTTATGGCCAGAAAATATTTTCTCTGTTTTTCCGGAGAACCTAGGAGAGTAAATCTGAACCCATCACAGAGTATTGATTACTGGGTACTGTGCTGTCAAGGTTATCACTCAGGACTCTGAATCCTACTATCTGAGTTCAAGTCTTGGTCGGACCTACCATGTGAATAATTCTTCCTTGTTGAACTAGAAGACAGCTGTCCAAATGTTGTTGTCAGTTGAAAGTATTTGCAACACGTGAAGGAACGACTGTCCATTTTTTTCTGTAAAAATCCAAATTTGGTTAAGATTATGGTTCTATGGTGTAATGGTTAGCACTCTGGACTTTGAATCCAGTGATCTGAGTTCAAATCTCGATAGAACCTTCCTAGCTTTTGTGCTGAATTATTCACATGGCCTACCAATAATCTCATCTCTTGCTGTTAATCGGGTGAACAAATGACAGGAAAATCTGAACACTTCAATAACATTTATGTACAGGGTTCTATGGTGTAATGGTTAGCACTCAGGACTCTGAATCCTACGATCCGAGTTCAAATCTCGGTAGGACTTACCTTGATTTTGCAGTGACATACTCCTCTCCTGTCAACTTTAAAATTGTCGTGTGTGAAAGAAACAAGTGGGTGGGAGTTGATGAGCAGTCTTTGGTACACATGAATGGCTAGCCTACAGGAAATGCATACTATGAGTGCCTAGTAGGTTTGTTAATTGAGAACTTGCTACCTCCCAATGAACCGAAAATATTTCAGATTTTTTTCACCCTCATCACATCAATCGTGTTGGAAATATGTGGACTTACAAGTTGTTACATGGTAGGGTAGCCCAGTTGATACCGTTTATGGCCAGAAAATATTTTCTCTGTTTTTCCGGAGAACCTAGGAGAGCAAATCTGAACCCATCCCAGAGTATTGATTACAGGGTTCTGTGCTGTCAAGGTTATCACTCAGGACTCTGAATCCTACAATCTGAGTTCAAGTCTTGGTCGGACCTACCATGTGAATAATTCTTCCTTGTTGAACTAGAAGATAGCTGTCCAAATATTGTTGTCAGTTGAAAGAATTTGCAACACGTGAAGGAACGACTGTCAATTTTTTTCTGTAAAATTCCAAATTTGGTTAATAATATGGTTCTATGGTGTAATGGTTAGCACTCTGGACTTTGAATCCAGTGATCCGAGTTCAAATCTCGGTAGAACCTTCCTAGCTTTTGTGCTGAATTATTCACATGGCCTACCAATAATCTCATCTCTTGCTGTTAATCGGGTGAACAAATGACAGGAAAATCTGAACACTTCAATAATATTTGTGTACAGGGTTTTATGGTGTAATGGTTAGCACTCTGGACTTTGAATCCAGTGATCCGAGTTCAAATCTCGGTAGAACCTTCCTAGCTTTTGTGCTGAATTATTCACATGGCCTACCAATAATCTCATCTCTTGCTGTTAATCGGGTGAACAAATGACAGGAAAATCTGAACACTTTAAAAATATTTATGTACAGGGTTCTATGGTGTAATGGTTAGCACTCAGGACTCTGAATCCTGCGATCTGAGTTCAAATCTCGGTAGGACCTACCTTTATTTTGCAGTGACATACTCCTCTCCTGTCAACTTTAAAATTGTCGTGTGTGAAAGAAACAAGTGGGTGGGAGTTGATGAGCAGTCTTTGGTACACATGAATGGCTAGCCTACAGGAAATGCATACTATGAGTGCCTAGTAGGTTTGTTAATTGAGAACTTGCTACCTCCCAATGAACCGAAAATATTTCAGATTTTTTTCACCCTCATCACATCAATCGTGTTGGAAATATGTGGACTTACAAGTTGTTACATGGTAGGGTAGCCCAGTTGATACCGTTTATGGCCAGAAAATATTTTCTCTGTTTTTCCGGAGAACCTAGGAGAGCAAATCTGAACCCATCCCAGAGTATTGATTACAGGGTTCTGTGCTGTCAAGGTTATCACTCAGGACTCTGAATCCTACAATCTGAGTTCAAGTCTTGGTCGGACCTACCATGTGAATAATTCTTCCTTGTTGAACTAGAAGATAGCTGTCCAAATATTGTTGTCAGTTGAAAGAATTTGCAACACGTGAAGGAACGACTGTCAATTTTTTTCTGTAAAATTCCAAATTTGGTTAATAATATGGTTCTATGGTGTAATGGTTAGCACTCTGGACTTTGAATCCAGTGATCCGAGTTCAAATCTCGGTAGAACCTTCCTAGCTTTTGTGCTGAATTATTCACATGGCCTACCAATAATCTCATCTCTTGCTGTTAATCGGGTGAACAAATGACAGGAAAATCTGAACACTTCAATAATATTTGTGTACAGGGTTTTATGGTGTAATGGTTAGCACTCTGGACTTTGAATCCAGTGATCCGAGTTCAAATCTCGGTAGAACCTTCCTAGCTTTTGTGCTGAATTATTCACATGGCCTACCAATAATCTCATCTCTTGCTGTTAATCGGGTGAACAAATGACAGGAAAATCTGAACACTTTAAAAATATTTATGTACAGGGTTCTATGGTGTAATGGTTAGCACTCAGGACTCTGAATCCTGCGATCCGAGTTCAAATCTCGGTAGGACCTACCTTTATTTTGCAGTGACATACTCCTCTCCTGTCAACTTTAAAATTGTCGTGTGTGAAAGAAACAAGTGGGTGGGAGTTGATGAGCAGTCTTTGGTACACATGAATGGCTAGCCTACAGGAAATGCATACTATGAGTGCCTAGTAGGTTTGTTAATTGAGAACTTGCTACCTCCCAATGAACCGAAAATATTTCAGATTTTTTTCACCCTCATCACATCAATCGTGTTGGAAATATGTGGACTTACAAGTTGTTACATGGTAGGGTAGCCCAGTTGATACCGTTTATGGCCAGAAAATATTTTCTCTGTTTTTCCGGAGAACCTAGGAGAGCAAATCTGAACCCATCCCAGAGTATTGATTACAGGGTTCTGTGCTGTCAAGGTTATCACTCAGGACTCTGAATCCTACAATCTGAGTTCAAGTCTTGGTCGGACCTACCATGTGAATAATTCTTCCTTGTTGAACTAGAAGATAGCTGTCCAAATATTGTTGTCAGTTGAAAGAATTTGCAACACGTGAAGGAACGACTGTCCATTTTTTTCTGTAAAATTCCAAATTTGGTTAAGAATATGGTTCTATGGTGTAATGGTTAGCACTCTGGACTTTGAATCCAGTGATCCGAGTTCAAATCTCGGTACAACCTTCCTAACTTTTGTGCTGAATTATTCACATGGCCTACCAATAATCTCATCTCTTGCTGTTAATCGGGTGAACAAATGACAGGAAAATCTGAACACTTCAATAATTTTTATGTACAGGGTGCTATGGTGTAATGGTTAGCACTCAGGACTCTGAATCCTGCGATCCGAGTTCAAATCTCGGTAGAACCTTCCTAGCTTTTGTGCTGAATTATTCACATGGCCTACCAATAATCTCATCTCTTGCTGTTAATCGAGTGAACAAATGACAGGAAAATCTGAACACTTCAATAATTTTTATGTACAGGGTTCTATGGTGTAATGGTTAGCACTCTGGACTTTGAATCCAGTGATCCGAGTTCAAATCTCGGTAGTACCTTCCTAACTTTTGTGCTGAATTATTCACATGGCCTACCAATAATCTCATCTCTTGCTGTTAATCGGGTGAACAAATGACAGGAAAATCTGAACACTTCAATAATTTTTATGTACAGGGTTCTATGGTGTAATGGTTAGCACTCTGGACTTTGAATCCAGTGATCCGAGTTCAAATCTCAGTAGAACCTTCCTAGCTTTTGTGCTGAATTATTCACATGGCCTACCAATAATCTCATCTCTTGCTGTTAATCGGGTGAACAAATGACAGGAAAATCTGAACACTTCAATAATTTTTATGTACAGGGTTCTATGGTGTAATGGTTAGCACTCAGGACTCTGAATCCTGCGATCCGAGTTCAAATCTCGGTAGGACCTACCTTTATTTTGCAGTGACATACTCCTCTCCTGTCAACTTTAAAATTGTCGTGTGTGAAAGAAACAAGTGGGTGGGAGTTGATGAGCAGTCTTTGGTACACATGAATGGCTAGCCTACAGGAAATGCATACTATGAGTGCCTAGTAGGTTTGTTAATTGAGAACTTGCTACGTCCCAATGAACCGAAAATATTTCAGATTTTTTTCACCCTCATCACATCAATCGTGTTGGAAATATGTGGACTTACAAGTTGTTACATGGTAGGGTAGCCCAGTTGATACCGTTTATGGCCAGAAAATATTTTCTCTGTTTTTCCGGAGAACCTAGGAGAGCAAATCTGAACCCATCCCAGAGTATTGATTACAGGGTTCTGTGCTGTCAAGGTTATCACTCAGGACTCTGAATCCTACAATCTGAGTTCAAGTCTTGGTCGGACCTACCATGTGAATAATTCTTCCTTGTTGAACTAGAAGATAGCTGTCCAAATATTGTTGTCAGTTGAAAGAATTTGCAACACGTGAAGGAACGACTGTCAATTTTTTTCTGTAAAATTCCAAATTTGGTTAATAATATGGTTCTATGGTGTAATGGTTAGCACTCTGGACTTTGAATCCAGTGATCCGAGTTCAAATCTCGGTAGAACCTTCCTAGCTTTTGTGCTGAATTATTCACATGGCCTACCAATAATCTCATCTCTTGCTGTTAATCGGGTGAACAAATGACAGGAAAATCTGAACACTTCAATAATATTTGTGTACAGGGTTTTATGGTGTAATGGTTAGCACTCTGGACTTTGAATCCAGTGATCCGAGTTCAAATCTCGGTAGAACCTTCCTAGCTTTTGTGCTGAATTATTCACATGGCCTACCAATAATCTCATCTCTTGCTGTTAATCGGGTGAACAAATGACAGGAAAATCTGAACACTACAAAAATATTTATGTACAGGGTTCTATGGTGTAATGGTTAGCACTCAGGACTCTGAATCCTGCGATCCGAGTTCAAATCTCGGTAGGACCTACCTTTATTTTGCAGTGACATACTCCTCTCCTGTCAACTTTAAAATTGTCGTGTGTGAAAGAAACAAGTGGGTGGGAGTTGATGAGCAGTCTTTGGTACACATGAATGGCTAGCCTACAGGAAATGCATACTATGAGTGCCTAGTAGGTTTGTTAATTGAGAACTTGCTACCTCCCAATGAACCGAAAATATTTCAGATTTTTTTCACCCTCATCACATCAATCGTGTTGGAAATATGTGGACTTACAAGTTGTTACATGGTAGGGTAGCCCAGTTGATACCGTTTATGGCCAGAAAATATTTTCTCTGTTTTTCCGGAGAACCTAGGAGAGCAAATCTGAACCCATCCCAGAGTATTGATTACAGGGTTCTGTGCTGTCAAGGTTATCACTCAGGACTCTGAATCCTACAATCTGAGTTCAAGTCTTGGTCGGACCTACCATGTGAATAATTCTTCCTTGTTGAACTAGAAGATAGCTGTCCAAATATTGTTGTCAGTTGAAAGAATTTGCAGCACGTGAAGGAACGACTGTCCATTTTTTTCTGTAAAATTCCAAATTTGGTTAAGAATATGGTTCTATGGTGTAATGGTTAGCACTCTGGACTTTGAATCCAGTGATCCGAGTTCAAATCTCGGTAGAACCTTCCTAACTTTTGTGCTGAATTATTCACATGGCCTACCAATAATCTCATCTCTTGCTGTTAATCGGGTGAACAAATGACAGGAAAATCTGAACACTTCAATAATTTTTATGTACAGGGTGCTATGGTGTAATGGTTAGCACTCAGGACTCTGAATCCTGCGATCCGAGTTCAAATCTCGGTAGAACCTTCCTAGCTTTTGTGCTGAATTATTCACATGGCCTACCAATAATCTCATCTCTTGCTGTTAATCGAGTGAACAAATGACAGGAAAATCTGAACACTTCAATAATTTTTATGTACAGGGTTCTATGGTGTAATGGTTAGCACTCTGGACTTTGAATCCAGTAATCCGAGTTCAAATCTCGGTAGTACCTTCCTAACTTTTGTGCTGAATTATTCACATGGCCTACCAATAATCTCATCTCTTGCTGTTAATCGGGTGAACAAATGACAGGAAAATCTGAACACTTCAATAATTTTTATGTACAGGGTTCTATGGTGTAATGGTTAGCACTCTGGACTTTGAATCCAGTGATCCGAGTTCAAATCTCAGTAGAACCTTCCTAGCTTTTGTGCTGAATTATTCACATGGCCTACCAATAATCTCATCTCTTGCTGTTAATCGGGTGAACAAATGACAGGAAAATCTGAACACTTCAATAATTTTTATGTACAGGGTTCTATGGTGTAATGGTTAGCACTCAGGACTCTGAATCCTGCGATCCGAGTTCAAATCTCGGTAGGACCTACCTTTATTTTGCAGTGACATACTCCTCTCCTGTCAACTTTAAAATTGTCGTGTGTGAAAGAAACAAGTGGGTGGGAGTTGATGAGCAGTCTTTGGTACACATGAATGGCTAGCCTACAGGAAATGCATACTATGAGTGCCTAGTAGGTTTGTTAATTGAGAACTTGCTACGTCCCAATGAACCGAAAATATTTCAGATATTTTTCACCCTCATCACATCAATCGTGTTGGAAATATGTGGACTTACAAGTTGTTACATGGTAGGGTAGCCCAGTTGATACCGTTTATGGCCAGAAAATATTTTCTCTGTTTTTCCGGAGAACCTAGGAGAGCAAATCTGAACCCATCCCAGAGTATTGATTACAGGGTTCTGTGCTGTCAAGGTTATCACTCAGGACTCTGAATCCTACAATCTGAGTTCAAGTCTTGGTCGGACCTACCATGTGAATAATTCTTCCTTGTTGAACTAGAAGATAGCTGTCCAAATATTGTTGTCAGTTGAAAGAATTTGCAACACGTGAAGGAACGACTGTCAATTTTTTTCTGTAAAATTCCAAATTTGGTTAATAATATGGTTCTATGGTGTAATGGTTAGCACTCTGGACTTTGAATCCAGTGATCCGAGTTCAAATCTCGGTAGAACCTTCCTAGCTTTTGTGCTGAATTATTCACATGGCCTACCAATAATCTCATCTCTTGCTGTTAATCGGGTGAACAAATGACAGGAAAATCTGAACACTTCAATAATATTTGTGTACAGGGTTTTATGGTGTAATGGTTAGCACTCTGGACTTTGAATCCAGTGATCCGAGTTCAAATCTCGGTAGAACCTTCCTAGCTTTTGTGCTGAATTATTCACATGGCCTACCAATAATCTCATCTCTTGCTGTTAATCGGGTGAACAAATGACAGGAAAATCTGAACACTTTAAAAATATTTATGTACAGGGTTCTATGGTGTAATGGTTAGCACTCAGGACTCTGAATCCTGCGATCCGAGTTCAAATCTCGGTAGGATCTACCTTTATTTTGCAGTGACATACTCCTCTCCTGTCAACTTTAAAATTGTCGTGTGTGAAAGAAACAAGTGGGTGGGAGTTGATGAGCAGTCTTTGGTACACATGAATGGCTAGCCTACAGGAAATGCATACTATGAGTGCCTAGTAGGTTTGTTAATTGAGAACTTGCTACCTCCCAATGAACCGAAAATATTTCAGATTTTTTTCACCCTCATCACATCAATCGTGTTGGAAATATGTGGACTTACAAGTTGTTACATGGTAGGGTAGCCCAGTTGATACCGTTTATGGCCAGAAAATATTTTCTCTGTTTTTCCGGAGAACCTAGGAGAGCAAATCTGAACCCATCCCAGAGTATTGATTACAGGGTTCTGTGCTGTCAAGGTTATCACTCAGGACTCTGAATCCTACAATCTGAGTTCAAGTCTTGGTCGGACCTACCATGTGAATAATTCTTCCTTGTTGAACTAGAAGATAGCTGTCCAAATATTGTTGTCAGTTGAAAGAATTTGCAACACGTGAAGGAACGACTGTCCATTTTTTTCTGTAAAATTCCAAATTTGGTTAAGAATATGGTTCTATGGTGTAATGGTTAGCACTCTGGACTTTGAATCCAGTGATCCGAGTTCAAATCTCGGTACAACCTTCCTAACTTTTGTGCTGAATTATTCACATGGCCTACCAATAATCTCATCTCTTGCTGTTAATCGGGTGAACAAATGACAGGAAAATCTGAACACTTCAATAATTTTTATGTACAGGGTGCTATGGTGTAATGGTTAGCACTCAGGACTCTGAATCCTGCGATCCGAGTTCAAATCTCGGTAGAACCTTCCTAGCTTTTGTGCTGAATTATTCACATGGCCTACCAATAATCTCATCTCTTGCTGTTAATCGAGTGAACAAATGACAGGAAAATCTGAACACTTCAATAATTTTTATGTACAGGGTTCTATGGTGTAATGGTTAGCACTCTGGACTTTGAATCCAGTGATCCGAGTTCAAATCTCGGTAGTACCTTCCTAACTTTTGTGCTGAATTATTCACATGGCCTACCAATAATCTCATCTCTTGCTGTTAATCGGGTGAACAAATGACAGGAAAATCTGAACACTTCAATAATTTTTATGTACAGGGTTCTATGGTGTAATGGTTAGCACTCTGGACTTTGAATCCAGTGATCCGAGTTCAAATCTCAGTAGAACCTTCCTAGCTTTTGTGCTGAATTATTCACATGGCCTACCAATAATCTCATCTCTTGCTGTTAATCGGGTGAACAAATGACAGGAAAATCTGAACACTTCAATAATTTTTATGTACAGGGTTCTATGGTGTAATGGTTAGCACTCAGGACTCTGAATCCTGCGATCCGAGTTCAAATCTCGGTAGGACCTACCTTTATTTTGCAGTGACATACTCCTCTCCTGTCAACTTTAAAATTGTCGTGTGTGAAAGAAACAAGTGGGTGGGAGTTGATGAGCAGTCTTTGGTACACATGAATGGCTAGCCTACAGGAAATGCATACTATGAGTGCCTAGTAGGTTTGTTAATTGAGAACTTGCTACGTCCCAATGAACCGAAAATATTTCAGATTTTTTTCACCCTCATCACATCAATCGTGTTGGAAATATGTGGACTTACAAGTTGTTACATGGTAGGGTAGCCCAGTTGATACCGTTTATGGCCAGAAAATATTTTCTCTGTTTTTCCGGAGAACCTAGGAGAGCAAATCTGAACCCATCCCAGAGTATTGATTACAGGGTTCTGTGCTGTCAAGGTTATCACTCAGGACTCTGAATCCTACAATCTGAGTTCAAGTCTTGGTCGGACCTACCATGTGAATAATTCTTCCTTGTTGAACTAGAAGATAGCTGTCCAAATATTGTTGTCAGTTGAAAGAATTTGCAACACGTGAAGGAACGACTGTCAATTTTTTTCTGTAAAATTCCAAATTTGGTTAATAATATGGTTCTATGGTGTAATGGTTAGCACTCTGGACTTTGAATCCAGTGATCCGAGTTCAAATCTCGGTAGAACCTTCCTAGCTTTTGTGCTGAATTATTCACATGGCCTACCAATAATCTCATCTCTTGCTGTTAATCGGGTGAACAAATGACAGGAAAATCTGAACACTTCAATAATATTTGTGTACAGGGTTTTATGGTGTAATGGTTAGCACTCTGGACTTTGAATCCAGTGATCCGAGTTCAAATCTCGGTAGAACCTTCCTAGCTTTTGTGCTGAATTATTCACATGGCCTACCAATAATCTCATCTCTTGCTGTTAATCGGGTGAACAAATGACAGGAAAATCTGAACACTACAAAAATATTTATGTACAGGGTTCTATGGTGTAATGGTTAGCACTCAGGACTCTGAATCCTGCGATCCGAGTTCAAATCTCGGTAGGACCTACCTTTATTTTGCAGTGACATACTCCTCTCCTGTCAACTTTAAAATTGTCGTGTGTGAAAGAAACAAGTGGGTGGGAGTTGATGAGCAGTCTTTGGTACACATGAATGGCTAGCCTACAGGAAATGCATACTATGAGTGCCTAGTAGGTTTGTTAATTGAGAACTTGCTACCTCCCAATGAACCGAAAATATTTCAGATTTTTTTCACCCTCATCACATCAATCGTGTTGGAAATATGTGGACTTACAAGTTGTTACATGGTAGGGTAGCCCAGTTGATACCGTTTATGGCCAGAAAATATTTTCTCTGTTTTTCCGGAGAACCTAGGAGAGCAAATCTGAACCCATCCCAGAGTATTGATTACAGGGTTCTGTGCTGTCAAGGTTATCACTCAGGACTCTGAATCCTACAATCTGAGTTCAAGTCTTGGTCGGACCTACCATGTGAATAATTCTTCCTTGTTGAACTAGAAGATAGCTGTCCAAATATTGTTGTCAGTTGAAAGAATTTGCAGCACGTGAAGGAACGACTGTCCATTTTTTTCTGTAAAATTCCAAATTTGGTTAAGAATATGGTTCTATGGTGTAATGGTTAGCACTCTGGACTTTGAATCCAGTGATCCGAGTTCAAATCTCGGTAGAACCTTCCTAACTTTTGTGCTGAATTATTCACATGGCCTACCAATAATCTCATCTCTTGCTGTTAATCGGGTGAACAAATGACAGGAAAATCTGAACACTTCAATAATTTTTATGTACAGGGTGCTATGGTGTAATGGTTAGCACTCAGGACTCTGAATCCTGCGATCCGAGTTCAAATCTCGGTAGAACCTTCCTAGCTTTTGTGCTGAATTATTCACATGGCCTACCAATAATCTCATCTCTTGCTGTTAATCGAGTGAACAAATGACAGGAAAATCTGAACACTTCAATAATTTTTATGTACAGGGTTCTATGGTGTAATGGTTAGCACTCTGGACTTTGAATCCAGTAATCCGAGTTCAAATCTCGGTAGTACCTTCCTAACTTTTGTGCTGAATTATTCACATGGCCTACCAATAATCTCATCTCTTGCTGTTAATCGGGTGAACAAATGACAGGAAAATCTGAACACTTCAATAATTTTTATGTACAGGGTTCTATGGTGTAATGGTTAGCACTCTGGACTTTGAATCCAGTGATCCGAGTTCAAATCTCAGTAGAACCTTCCTAGCTTTTGTGCTGAATTATTCACATGGCCTACCAATAATCTCATCTCTTGCTGTTAATCGGGTGAACAAATGACAGGAAAATCTGAACACTTCAATAATTTTTATGTACAGGGTTCTATGGTGTAATGGTTAGCACTCAGGACTCTGAATCCTGCGATCCGAGTTCAAATCTCGGTAGGACCTACCTTTATTTTGCAGTGACATACTCCTCTCCTGTCAACTTTAAAATTGTCGTGTGTGAAAGAAACAAGTGGGTGGGAGTTGATGAGCAGTCTTTGGTACACATGAATGGCTAGCCTACAGGAAATGCATACTATGAGTGCCTAGTAGGTTTGTTAATTGAGAACTTGCTACGTCCCAATGAACCGAAAATATTTCAGATTTTTTTCACCCTCATCACATCAATCGTGTTGGAAATATGTGGACTTACAAGTTGTTACATGGTAGGGTAGCCCAGTTGATACCGTTTATGGCCAGAAAATATTTTCTCTGTTTTTCCGGAGAACCTAGGAGAGCAAATCTGAACCCATCCCAGAGTATTGATTACAGGGTTCTGTGCTGTCAAGGTTATCACTCAGGACTCTGAATCCTACAATCTGAGTTCAAGTCTTGGTCGGACCTACCATGTGAATAATTCTTCCTTGTTGAACTAGAAGATAGCTGTCCAAATATTGTTGTCAGTTGAAAGAATTTGCAACACGTGAAGGAACGACTGTCAATTTTTTTCTGTAAAATTCCAAATTTGGTTAATAATATGGTTCTATGGTGTAATGGTTAGCACTCTGGACTTTGAATCCAGTGATCCGAGTTCAAATCTCGGTAGAACCTTCCTAGCTTTTGTGCTGAATTATTCACATGGCCTACCAATAATCTCATCTCTTGCTGTTAATCGGGTGAACAAATGACAGGAAAATCTGAACACTTCAATAATATTTGTGTACAGGGTTTTATGGTGTAATGGTTAGCACTCTGGACTTTGAATCCAGTGATCCGAGTTCAAATCTCGGTAGAACCTTCCTAGCTTTTGTGCTGAATTATTCACATGGCCTACCAATAATCTCATCTCTTGCTGTTAATCGGGTGAACAAATGACAGGAAAATCTGAACACTACAAAAATATTTATGTACAGGGTTCTATGGTGTAATGGTTAGCACTCAGGACTCTGAATCCTGAGATCTGAGTTCAAATCTCGGTAGGACCTACCTTTATTTTGCAGTGACATACTCCTCTCCTGTCAACTTTAAAATTGTCGTGTGTGAAAGAAACAAGTGGGTGGGAGTTGATGAGCAGTCTTTGGTACACATGAATGGCTAGCCTACAGGAAATGCATACTATGAGTGCCTAGTAGGTTTGTTAATTGAGAACTTGCTACCTCCCAATGAACCGAAAATATTTCAGATTTTTTTCACCCTCATCACATCAATCGTGTTGGAAATATGTGGACTTACAAGTTGTTACATGGTAGGGTAGCCCAGTTGATACCGTTTATGGCCAGAAAATATTTTCTCTGTTTTTCCGGAGAACCTAGGAGAGCAAATCTGAACCCATCCCAGAGTATTGATTACAGGGTTCTGTGCTGTCAAGGTTATCACTCAGGACTCTGAATCCTACAATCTGAGTTCAAGTCTTGGTCGGACCTACCATGTGAATAATTCTTCCTTGTTGAACTAGAAGATAGCTGTCCAAATATTGTTGTCAGTTGAAAGAATTTGCAACACGTGAAGGAACGACTGTCCATTTTTTTCTGTAAAATTCCAAATTTGGTTAAGAATATGGTTCTATGGTGTAATGGTTAGCACTCTGGACTTTGAATCCAGTGATCCGAGTTCAAATCTCGGTAGAACCTTCCTAGCTTTTGTGCTGAATTATTCACATGGCCTACCAATAATCTCATCTCTTGCTGTTAATCGGGTGAACAAATGACAGGAAAATCTGAACACTTCAATAATTTTTATGTACAGGGTGCTATGGTGTAATGGTAAGCACTCAGGACTCTGAATCCTGCGATCCGAGTTCAAATCTCGGTAGAACCTTCCTAGCTTTTGTGCTGAATTATTCACATGGCCTACCAATAATCTCATCTCTTGCTGTTAATCAAGTGAACAAATGACAGGAAAATCTGAACACTTCAATAATTTTTATGTACAGGGTTCTATGGTGTAATGGTTAGCACTCTGGACTTTGAATCCAGTGATCCGAGTTCAAATCTCGGTAGTACCTTCCTAACTTTTGTGCTGAATTATTCACATGGCCTACCAATAATCTCATCTCTTGCTGTTAATCGGGTGAACAAATGACAGGAAAATCTGAACACTTCAATAATTTTTATGTACAGGGTTCTATGGTGTAATGGTTAGCACTCTGGACTTTGAATCCAGTGATCCGAGTTCAAATCTCAGTAGAACCTTCCTAGCTTTTGTGCTGTATTATTCACATGGCCTACCAATAATCTCATCTCTTGCTGTTAATCGGGTGAACAAATGACAGGAAAATCTGAACACTTCAATAATTTTTATGTACAGGGTTCTATGGTGTAATGGTTAGCACTCAGGACTCTGAATCCTGCGATCCGAGTTCAAATCTCGGTAGGACCTACCTTTATTTTGCAGTGACATACTCCTCTCCTGTCAACTTTAAAATTGTCGTGTGTGAAAGAAACAAGTGGGTGGGAGTTGATGAGTAGTCTTTGGTACACATGAATGGCTAGCCTACAGGAAATGCATACTATGAGTGCCTAGTAGGTTTGTTAATTGAGAACTTGCTACGTCCCAATGAACCGAAAATATTTCAGATTTTTTTCACCCTCATCACATCAATCGTGTTGGAAATATGTGGACTTACAAGTTGTTACATGGTAGGGTAGCCCAGTTGATACCGTTTATGGCCAGAAAATATTTTCTCTGTTTTTCCGGAGAACCTAGGAGAGCAAATCTGAACCCATCCCAGAGTATTGATTACAGGGTTCTGTGCTGTCAAGGTTATCACTCAGGACTCTGAATCCTACAATCTGAGTTCAAGTCTTGGTCGGACCTACCATGTGAATAATTCTTCCTTGTTGAACTAGAAGATAGCTGTCCAAATATTGTTGTCAGTTGAAAGAATTTGCAACACGTGAAGGAACGACTGTCAATTTTTTTCTGTAAAATTCCAAATTTGGTTAATAATATGGTTCTATGGTGTAATGGTTAGCACTCTGGACTTTGAATCCAGTGATCCGAGTTCAAATCTCGGTAGAACCTTCCTAGCTTTTGTGCTGAATTATTCACATGGCCTACCAATAATCTCATCTCTTGCTGTTAATCGGGTGAACAAATGACAGGAAAATCTGAACACTTCAATAATATTTGTGTACAGGGTTTTATGGTGTAATGGTTAGCACTCTGGACTTTGAATCCAGTGATCCGAGTTCAAATCTCGGTAGAACCTTCCTAGCTTTTGTGCTGAATTATTCACATGGCCTACCAATAATCTCATCTCTTGCTGTTAATCGGGTGAACAAATGACAGGAAAATCTGAACACTACAAAAATATTTATGTACAGGGTTCTATGGTGTAATGGTTAGCACTCAGGACTCTGAATCCTGAGATCTGAGTTCAAATCTCGGTAGGACCTACCTTTATTTTGCAGTGACATACTCCTCTCCTGTCAACTTTAAAATTGTCGTGTGTGAAAGAAACAAGTGGGTGGGAGTTGATGAGCAGTCTTTGGTACACATGAATGGCTAGCCTACAGGAAATGCATACTATGAGTGCCTAGTAGGTTTGTTAATTGAGAACTTGCTACCTCCCAATGAACCGAAAATATTTCAGATTTTTTTCACCCTCATCACATCAATCGTGTTGGAAATATGTGGACTTACAAGTTGTTACATGGTAGGGTAGCCCAGTTGATACCGTTTATGGCCAGAAAATATTTTCTCTGTTTTTCCGGAGAACCTAGGAGAGCAAATCTGAACCCATCCCAGAGTATTGATTACAGGGTTCTGTGCTGTCAAGGTTATCACTCAGGACTCTGAATCCTACAATCTGAGTTCAAGTCTTGGTCGGACCTACCATGTGAATAATTCTTCCTTGTTGAACTAGAAGATAGCTGTCCAAATATTGTTGTCAGTTGAAAGAATTTGCAACACGTGAAGGAACGACTGTCCATTTTTTTCTGTAAAATTCCAAATTTGGTTAAGAATATGGTTCTATGGTGTAATGGTTAGCACTCTGGACTTTGAATCCAGTGATCCGAGTTCAAATCTCGGTAGAACCTTCCTAACTTTTGTGCTGAATTATTCACATGGCCTACCAATAATCTCATCTCTTGCTGTTAATCGGGTGAACAAATGACAGGAAAATCTGAACACTTCAATAATTTTTATGTACAGGGTGCTATGGTGTAATGGTAAGCACTCAGGACTCTGAATCCTGCGATCCGAGTTCAAATCTCGGTAGAACCTTCCTAGCTTTTGTGCTGAATTATTCACATGGCCTACCAATAATCTCATCTCTTGCTGTTAATCAAGTGAACAAATGACAGGAAAATCTGAACACTTCAATAATTTTTATGTACAGGGTTCTATGGTGTAATGGTTAGCACTCTGGACTTTGAATCCAGTGATCCGAGTTCAAATCTCGGTAGTACCTTCCTAACTTTTGTGCTGAATTATTCACATGGCCTACCAATAATCTCATCTCTTGCTGTTAATCGGGTGAACAAATGACAGGAAAATCTGAACACTTCAATAATTTTTATGTACAGGGTTCTATGGTGTAATGGTTAGCACTCTGGACTTTGAATCCAGTGATCCGAGTTCAAATCTCAGTAGAACCTTCCTAGCTTTTGTGCTGTATTATTCACATGGCCTACCAATAATCTCATCTCTTGCTGTTAATCGGGTGAACAAATGACAGGAAAATCTGAACACTTCAATAATTTTTATGTACAGGGTTCTATGGTGTAATGGTTAGCACTCAGGACTCTGAATCCTGCGATCCGAGTTCAAATCTCGGTAGGACCTACCTTTATTTTGCAGTGACATACTCCTCTCCTGTCAACTTTAAAATTGTCGTGTGTGAAAGAAACAAGTGGGTGGGAGTTGATGAGTAGTCTTTGGTACACATGAATGGCTAGCCTACAGGAAATGCATACTATGAGTGCCTAGTAGGTTTGTTAATTGAGAACTTGCTACGTCCCAATGAACCGAAAATATTTCAGATTTTTTTCACCCTCATCACATCAATCGTGTTGGAAATATGTGGACTTACAAGTTGTTACATGGTAGGGTAGCCCAGTTGATACCGTTTATGGCCAGAAAATATTTTCTCTGTTTTTCCGGAGAACCTAGGAGAGCAAATCTGAACCCATCCCAGAGTATTGATTACAGGGTTCTGTGCTGTCAAGGTTATCACTCAGGACTCTGAATCCTACAATCTGATTTCAAGTCTTGGTCGGACCTACCATGTGAATAATTCTTCCTTGTTGAACTAGAAGATAGCTGTCCAAATATTGTTGTCAGTTGAAAGAATTTGCAACACGTGAAGGAACGACTGTCCATTTTTTTCTGTAAAATTCCAAATTTGGTTAAGAATATGGTTCTATGGTGTAATGTTTAGCACTCTGGACTCTGAATCCAGTGATCCGAGTTCAAATCTCGGTAGAACCTTCCTAACTTTTGTGCTGAATTATTCACATGGCCTACCAATAATCTCATCTCTTGCTGTTAATCGGGTGAACAAATGACAGGAAAATCTGAACACTTCAATAATTTATATGTACAGGGTGCTATGGTGTAATGGTTAGCACTCAGAACTCTGAATCCTGCGATCCGAGTTCAAATCTCGTTAGGACTTACCTTTATTTTGCAGTGACATACTCCTCTCCTGTCAACTTTAAAATTGTCGTGTGTGAAAGAAACAAGTGGGTGGGAGTTGATGAGCAGTCTTTGGTACACATGAATGGCTAGCCTACAGGAAATGCATACTATGAGTGCCTAGTAGGTTTGTTAATTGAGAACTTGCTACCTCCCAATGAACCGAAAATATTTCAGATATTTTCACCCTCATCACATCAATCGTGTTGGAAATATGTGGACTTACAAGTTGTTACATGGTAGGGTAGCCCAGTTGATACCGTTTATGGCCAGAAAATATTTTCTCTGTTTTTCCGGAGAACCTAGGAGAGCAAATCTGAACCCATCCCAGAGTATTGATTACAGGGTTCTGTGCTGTCAAGGTTATCACTCAGGACTCTGAATCCTACAATCTGAGTTCAAGTCTTGGTCGGACCTACCATGTGAATAATTCTTCCAAGTTGAACTAGAAGATAGCTGTCCAAATATTGTTGTCAGTTGAAAGAATTTGCAACACGTGAAGGAACGACTGTCCATTTTTTTCTGTAAAATTCCAACTTTGGTTAAGAATATGGTTCTATGGTGTAATGGTTAGCACTCTGGACTTTGAATCCAGTGATCCGAGTTCAAATCTCGGTAGAACCTTCCTAACTTTTGTGCTGAATTATTCACATGGCCTACCAATAATCTCATCTCTTGCTGTTAATCGGGTGAACAAATGACAGGAAAATCTGAACACTTCAATACTTTTTATGTACAGGGTGCTATGGTGTAATGGTAAGCACTCAGGACTCTGAATCCTGCGATCCGAGTTCAAATCTCGGTAGAACCTTCCTAGCTTTTGTGCTGAATTATTCACATGGCCTACCAATAATCTCATCTCTTGCTGTTAATCAAGTGAACAAATGACAGGAAAATCTGAACACTTCAATAATTTTTATGTACAGGGTTCTATGGTGTAATGGTTAGCACTCTGGACTTTGAATCCAGTGATCCGAGTTCAAATCTCGGTAGTACCTTCCTAACTTTTGTGCTGAATTATTCACATGGCCTACCAATAATCTCATCTCTTGCTGTTAATCGGGTGAACAAATGACAGGAAAATCTGAACACTTCAATAATTTTTATGTACAGGGTTCTATGGTGTAATGGTTAGCACTCTGGACTTTGAATCCAGTGATCCGAGTTCAAATCTCAGTAGAACCTTCCTAGCTTTTGTGCTGTATTATTCACATGGCCTACCAATAATCTCATCTCTTGCTGTTAATCGGGTGAACAAATGACAGGAAAATCTGAACACTTCAATAATTTTTATGTACAGGGTTCTATGGTGTAATGGTTAGCACTCAGGACTCTGAATCCTGCGATCCGAGTTCAAATCTCGGTAGGACCTACCTTTATTTTGCAGTGACATACTCCTCTCCTGTCAACTTTAAAATTGTCGTGTGTGAAAGAAACAAGTGGGTGGGAGTTGATGAGTAGTCTTTGGTACACATGAATGGCTAGCCTACAGGAAATGCATACTATGAGTGCCTAGTAGGTTTGTTAATTGAGAACTTGCTACGTCCCAATGAACCGAAAATATTTCAGATTTTTTTCACCCTCATCACATCAATCGTGTTGGAAATATGTGGACTTACAAGTTGTTACATGGTAGGGTAGCCCAGTTGATACCGTTTATGGCCAGAAAATATTTTCTCTGTTTTTCCGGAGCACCTAGGAGAGCAAATCTGAACCCATCCCAGAGTATTGATTACAGGGTTCTGTGCTGTCAAGGTTATCACTCAGGACTCTGAATCCTACAATCTGATTTCAAGTCTTGGTCGGACCTACCATGTGAATAATTCTTCCTTGTTGAACTAGAAGATAGCTGTCCAAATATTGTTGTCAGTTGAAAGAATTTGCAACACGTGAAGGAACGACTGTCCATTTTTTTCTGTAAAATTCCAAATTTGGTTAAGAATATGGTTCTATGGTGTAATGTTTAGCACTCTGGACTCTGAATCCAGTGATCCGAGTTCAAATCTCGGTAGAACCTTCCTAACTTTTGTGCTGAATTATTCACATGGCCTACCAATAATCTCATCTCTTGCTGTTAATCGGGTGAACAAATGACAGGAAAATCTGAACACTTCAATAATTTTTATGTACAGGGTGCTATGGTGTAATGGTTAGCACTCAGAACTCTGAATCCTGCGATCCGAGTTCAAATCTTGTTAGGACTTACCTTTATTTTGCAGTGACATACTCCTCTCCTGTCAACTTTAAAATTGTCGTGTGTGAAAGAAACAAGTGGGTGGGAGTTGATGAGCAGTCTTTGGTACACATGAATGGCTAGCCTACAGGAAATGCATACTATGAGTGCCTAGTAGGTTTGTTAATTGAGAACTTGCTACCTCCCAATGAACCGAAAATATTTCAGATTTTTTCACCCTCATCACATCAATCGTGTTGGAAATATGTGGACTTACAAGTTGTTACATGGTAGGGTAGCCCAGTTGATACCGTTTATGGCCAGAAAATATTTTCTCTGTTTTTCCGGAGAACCTAGGAGAGCAAATCTGAACCCATCCCAGAGTATTGATTACAGGGTTCTGTGCTGTCAAGGTTATCACTCAGGACTCTGAATCCTACAATCTGAGTTCAAGTCTTGGTCGGACCTACCATGTGAATAATTCTTCCTTGTTGAACTAGAAGATAGCTGTCCAAATATTGTTGTCAGTTGAAAGAATTTGCAACACGTGAAGGAACGACTGTCAATTTTTTTCTGTAAAATTCCAAATTTGGTTAATAATATGGTTCTATGGTGTAATGGTTAGCACTCTGGACTTTGAATCCAGTGATCCGAGTTCAAATCTCGGTAGTACCTTCCTAACTTTTGTGCTGAATTATTCACATGGCCTACCAATAATCTCATCTCTTGCTGTTAATCGGGTGAACAAATGACAGGAAAATCTGAACACTTCAATAATTTTTATGTACAGGGTTCTATGCTGTAATGGTTAGCACTCTGGACTTTGAATCCAGTGATCTGAGTTCAAATCTCAGTAGAACCTTCCTAGCTTTTGTGCTGAATTATTCACATGGCCTACCAATAATCTCATCTCTTGCTGTTAATCGGGTGAACAAATGACAGGAAAATCTGAACACTTCAATAATTTTTATGTACAGGGCTCTATGGTGTAATGGTTAGCACTCAGGACTCTGAATCCTGCGATCCGAGTTCAAATCTCGGTAGGACTTACCTTTATTTTGCAGTGACATACTCCTCTCCTGTCAACTTTAAAATTGTCGTGTGTGAAAGAAACAAGTGGGTGGGAGTTGATGAGCAGTCTTTGGTACACATGAATGGCTAGCCTACAGGAAATGCATACTATGAGTGCCTAGTAGGTTTGTTAATTGAGAACTTGCTACCTCCCAATGAACCGAAAATATTTCAGATTTTTTTCACCCTCATCACATCAATCGTGTTGGAAATATGTGGACTTACAAGTTGTTACATGGTAGGGTAGCCCAGTTGATACCGTTTATGGCCAGAAAATATTTTCTCTGTTTTTCCGGAGAACCTAGGAGAGCAAATCTGAACCCATCCCAGAGTATTGATTACAGGGTTCTGTGCTGTCAAGGTTATCACTCAGGACTCTGAATCCTACAATCTGAGTTCAAGTCTTGGTCGGACCTACCATGTGAATAATTCTTCCTTGTTGAACTAGAAGATAGCTGTCCAAATATTGTTGTCAGTTGAAAGAATTTGCAACACGTGAAGGAACGACTGTCAATTTTTTTCTGTAAAATTCCAAATTTGGTTAATAATATGGTTCTATGGTGTAATGGTTAGCACTCTGGACTTTGAATCCAGTGATCCGAGTTCAAATCTCGGTAGAACCTTCCTAGCTTTTGTGCTGAATTATTCACATGGCCTACCAATAATCTCATCTCTTGCTGTTAATCGGGTGAACAAATGACAGGAAAATCTGAACACTTCAATAATATTTGTGTACAGGGTTTTATGGTGTAATGGTTAGCACTCTGGACTTTGAATCCAGTGATCCGAGTTCAAATCTCGGTAGAACCTTCCTAGCTTTTGTGCTGAATTATTCACATGGCCTACCAATAATCTCATCTCTTGCTGTTAATCGGGTGAACAAATGACAGGAAAATCTGAACACTTTAAAAATATTTATGTACAGGGTTCTATGGTGTAATGGTTAGCACTCAGGACTCTGAATCCTGCGATCCGAGTTCAAATCTCGGTAGGACCTACCTTTATTTTGCAGTGACATACTCCTCTCCTGTCAACTTTAAAATTGTCGTGTGTGAAAGAAACAAGTGGGTGGGAGTTGATGAGCAGTCTTTGGTACACATGAATGGCTAGCCTACAGGAAATGCATACTATGAGTGCCTAGTAGGTTTGTTAATTGAGAACTTGCTACCTCCCAATGAACCGAAAATACTTCAGATTTTTTTCACCCTCATCACATCAATCGTGTTGGAAATATGTGGACTTACAAGTTGTTACATGGTAGGGTAGCCCAGTTGATACCGTTTATGGCCAGAAAATATTTTCTCTGTTTTTCCGGAGAACCTAGGAGAGCAAATCTGAACCCATCCCAGAGTATTGATTACAGGGTTCTGTGCTGTCAAGGTTATCACTCAGGACTCTGAATCCTACAATCTGAGTTCAAGTCTTGGTCGGACCTACCATGTGAATAATTCTTCCTTGTTGAACTAGAAGATAGCTGTCCAAATATTGTTGTCAGTTGAAAGAATTTGCAACACGTGAAGGAACGACTGTCAATTTTTTTCTGTAAAATTCCAAATTTGGTTAATAATATGGTTCTATGGTGTAATGGTTAGCACTCTGGACTTTGAATCCAGTGATCCGAGTTCAAATCTCGGTAGTACCTTCCTAACTTTTGTGCTGAATTATTCACATGGCCTACCAATAATCTCATCTCTTGCTGTTAATCGGGTGAACAAATGACAGGAAAATCTGAACACTTCAATAATTTTTATGTACAGGGTTCTATGGTGTAATGGTTAGCACTCTGGACTTTGAATCCAGTGATCCGAGTTCAAATCTCAGTAGAACCTTCCTAGCTTTTGTGCTGAATTATTCACATGGCCTACCAATAATCTCATCTCTTGCTGTTAATCGGGTGAACAAATGACAGGAAAATCTGAACACTTCAATAATTTTTATGTACAGGGCTCTATGGTGTAATGGTTAGCACTCAGGACTCTAAATCCTGCGATCCGAGTTCAAATCTCGGTAGGACTTACCTTTATTTTGCAGTGACATACTCCTCTCCTGTCAACTTTAAAATTGTCGTGTGTGAAAGAAACAAGTGGGTGGGAGTTGATGAGCAGTCTTTGGTACACATGAATGGCTAGCCTACAGGAAATGCATACTATGAGTGCCTAGTAGGTTTGTTAATTGAGAACTTGCTACCTCCCAATGAACCGAAAATATTTCAGATTTTTTTCACCCTCATCACATCAATCGTGTTGGAAATATGTGGACTTACAAGTTGTTACATGGTAGGGTAGCCCAGTTGATACCGTTTATGGCCAGAAAATATTTTCTCTGTTTTTCCGGAGAACCTAGGAGAGCAAATCTGAACCCATCCCAGAGTATTGATTACAGGGTTCTGTGCTGTCAAGGTTATCACTCAGGACTCTGAATCCTACAATCTGAGTTCAAGTCTTGGTCGGACCTACCATGTGAATAATTCTTCCTTGTTGAACTAGAAGATAGCTGTCCAAATATTGTTGTCAGTTGAAAGAATTTGCAACACGTGAAGGAACGACTGTCAATTTTTTTCTGTAAAATTCCAAATTTGGTTAATAATATGGTTCTATGGTGTAATGGTTAGCACTCTGGACTTTGAATCCAGTGATCCGAGTTCAAATCTCGGTAGAACCTTCCTAGCTTTTGTGCTGAATTATTCACATGGCCTACCAATAATCTCATCTCTTGCTGTTAATCGGGTGAACAAATGACAGGAAAATCTGAACACTTCAATAATATTTGTGTACAGGGTTTTATGGTGTAATGGTTAGCACTCTGGACTTTGAATCCAGTGATCCGAGTTCAAATCTCGGTAGAACCTTCCTAGCTTTTGTGCTGAATTATTCACATGGCCTACCAATAATCTCATCTCTTGCTGTTAATCGGGTGAACAAATGACAGGAAAATCTGAACACTTTAAAAATATTTATGTACAGGGTTCTATTGTGTAATGGTTAGCACTCAGGACTCTGAATCCTGCGATCCGAGTTCAAATCTCGGTAGGACCTACCTTTATTTTGCAGTGACATACTCCTCTCCTGTCAACTTTAAAATTGTCGTGTGTGAAAGAAACAAGTGGGTGGGAGTTGATGAGCAGTCTTTGGTACACATGAATGGCTAGCCTACAGGAAATGCATACTATGAGTGCCTAGTAGGTTTGTTAATTGAGAACTTGCTACCTCCCAATGAACCGAAAATACTTCAGATTTTTTTCACCCTCATCACATCAATCGTGTTGGAAATATGTGGACTTACAAGTTGTTACATGGTAGGGTAGCCCAGTTGATACCGTTTATGGCCAGAAAATATTTTCTCTGTTTTTCCGGAGAACCTAGGAGAGCAAATCTGAACCCATCCCAGAGTATTGATTACAGGGTTCTGTGCTGTCAAGGTTATCACTCAGGACTCTGAATCCTACAATCTGAGTTCAAGTCTTGGTCGGACCTACCATGTGAATAATTCTTCCTTGTTGAACTAGAAGATAGCTGTCCAAATATTGTTGAAGAATTTGCAACACGTGAAGGAACGACTGTCCATTTTTTTCTGTAAAATTCCAAATTTGGTTAAGAATATGGTTCTATGGTGTAATGGTTAGCACTCTGGACTTTGAATCCAGTGATCCGAGTTCAAATCTCGGTAGAACCTTCCTAACTTTTGTGCTGAATTATTCACATGGCCTACCAATAATCTCATCTCTTGCTGTTAATCGGGTGAACAAATGACAGGAAAATCTGAACACTTCAATAATTTTTATGTACAGGGTGCTATGGTGTAATGGTTAGCACTCAGGACTCTGAATCCTGCGATCCGAGTTCAAATCTCAGTAGAACCTTCCTAGCTTTTGTGCTGAATTATTCACATGGCCTACCAATAATCTCATCTCTTCCTGTTAATCGGGTGAACAAATGACAGGAAAATCTGAACACTTCAATAACATTTATCTACAGGGTTCTATGGTGTAATGGTTAGCACTCAGGACTCTGAATCCTGCGATCCGAGTTCAAATCTCGGTAAGACCTACCTTGAATTTGCAGTGACATACTCCTGTCAACTTTAAAATTGTCGTTTGTGAAAGAAACAAGTGGGTGGGAGTTGATGAGCAGTCTTTGGTACACATGAATGGCTAGCCTACAGGAAATGCATACAATGAGTGCCTAGTAGGTATGTTAATTGAGAACTTGCTAACTCCCAATGAACCGAAAATATTTCAGATTTTTTTCACCCTCATCACATCAATCGTGTTGGAAATATGTGGACTTACAAGTTGTTACATGGTAGGGTAGCCCAGTTGATACCGTTTATGGCCAGAAAATATTTTCTCTGTATTTCCGGAGAACCTAGGAGAGCAAATCTGAACCCATCACAGAGTATTGATTACAGGGTTCTGTGCTGTCAAGGTTATCACTCAGGACTCTGAATCCTACAATCTGAGTTCAAGTCTTGGTCGGACCTACCATGTGAATAATTCTTCCTTGTTGAACTAGAAGATAGCTGTCCAAATATTGTTGTCAGTTGAAAGTATTTGCAACACGTGAAGGAACGACTGTCCATTTTTTTCTGTAAAATTCCAAATTTGGTAAAGAATATGGTTCTATGGTGTAATGGTTAGCACTCTGGACTTTGAATCCAGTGATCCGAGTTCAAATCTCGGTAGAACCTTCCTAGCTTTTGTGCTGAATTATTCACATGGCCTACCAATAATCTCATCTCTTGCTGTTAATCGGGTGAACAAATGACAGGAAAATCTGAACACTTCGATAATTTTTATGTACAGGGTTCTATGGTGTAATGTTTAGCACTCAGGACTCTGAATCCTGTGATCCGAGTTCAAATCTCAGTAGAACCTTCCTAGATTTTGTGCTGAATTATTCACATGGCCTACCAATAATCTCATCTCTTGCTGTTAATCGGGTGAACAAATGACAGGAAAATCTGAACACTTCAATAACATTTATGTACAGGGTTCTATGGTGTAATGGTTAGCACTCAGGACTCTGAATCCTGCGATCTGAGTTCAAATCTCGGTAGGACCTACCATGATTTTGCAGTGACATACTCCTCTCCTGTCAACTTTAAAATTGTCGTGTGTGAAAGAAACAAGTGGGTGGGAGTTGATGAGCAGTCTTTGGTACACATGAATGGCTAGCCTACAGGAAATGCATACTATGAGTGCCTAGTAGGTTTGTTAATTGAGAACTTGCTACCTCCCAATGAACCGAAAATACTTCAGATTTTTTTCACCCTCATCACATCAATCGTGTTGGAAATATGTGGACTTACAAGTTGTTACATGGTAGGGTAGCCCAGTTGATACCGTTTATGGCCAGAAAATATTTTCTCTGTTTTTCCGGAGAACCTAGGAGAGCAAATCTGAACCCATCCCAGAGTATTGATTACAGGGTTCTGTGCTGTCAAGGTTATCACTCAGGACTCTGAATCCTACAATCTGAGTTCAAGTCTTGGTCGGACCTACCATGTGAATAATTCTTCCTTGTTGAACTAGAAGATAGCTGTCCAAATATTGTTGTCAGTTGAAAGAATTTGCAACACGTGAAGGAACGACTGTCAATTTTTTTCTGTAAAATTCCAAATTTGGTTAATAATATGGTTCTATGGTGTAATGTTTAGCACTCTGGACTTTGAATCCAGTGATCCGAGTTCAAATCTCGGTAGTACCTTCCTAACTTTTGTGCTGAATTATTCACATGGCCTACCAATAATCTCATCTCTTGCTGTTAATCGGGTGAACAAATGACAGGAAAATCTGAACACTTCAATAATTTTTATGTACAGGGTTCTATGGTGTAATGGTTAGCACTCTGGACTTTGAATCCAGTGATCCGAGTTCAAATCTCAGTAGAACCTTCCTAGCTTTTGTGCTGAATTATTCACATGGCCTACCAATAATCTCATCTCTTGCTGTTAATCGGGTGAACAAATGACAGGAAAATCTGAACACTTCAATAATGTTTATGTACAGGGCTTTATGGTGTAATGGTTAGCACTCAGGACTCTGAATCCTGCGATCCGAGTTCAAATCTCGGTAGGACTTACCTTTATTTTGCAGTGACATACTCCTCTCCTGTCAACTTTAAAATTGTCGTGTGTGAAAGAAACAAGTGGGTGGGAGTTGATGAGCAGTCTTTGGTACACATGAATGGCTAGCCTACAGGAAATGCATACTATGAGTGCCTAGTAGGTTTGTTAATTGAGAACTTGCTACCTCCCAATGAACCGAAAATATTTCAGATTTTTTTCACCCTCATCACATCAATCGTGTTGGAAATATGTGGACTTACAAGTTGTTACATGGTAGGGTAGCCCAGTTGATACCGTTTATGGCCAGAAAATATTTTCTCTGTTTTTCCGGAGAACCTAGGAGAGCAAATCTGAACCCATCCCAGAGTATTGATTACAGGGTTCTGTGCTGTCAAGGTTATCACTCAGGACTCTGAATCCTACAATCTGAGTTCAAGTCTTGGTCGGACCTACCATGTGAATAATTCTTCCTTGTTGAACTAGAAGATAGCTGTCCAAATATTGTTGTCAGTTGAAAGAATTTGCAACACGTGAAGGAACGACTGTCAATTTTTTTCTGTAAAATTCCAAATTTGGTTAATAATATGGTTCTATGGTGTAATGGTTAGCACTCTGGACTTTGAATCCAGTGATCCGAGTTCAAATCTCGGTAGAACCTTCCTAGCTTTTGTGCTGAATTATTCACATGGCCTACCAATAATCTCATCTCTTGCTGTTAATCGGGTGAACAAATGACAGGAAAATCTGAACACTTCAATAATATTTGTGTACAGGGTTTTATGGTGTAATGGTTAGCACTCTGGACTTTGAATCCAGTGATCCGAGTTCAAATCTCGGTAGAACCTTCCTAGCTTTTGTGCTGAATTATTCACATGGCCTACCAATAATCTCATCTCTTGCTGTTAATCGGGTGAACAAATGACAGGAAAATCTGAACACTTTAAAAATATTTATGTACAGGGTTCTATTGTGTAATGGTTAGCACTCAGGACTCTGAATCCTGCGATCCGAGTTCAAATCTCGGTAGGACCTACCTTTATTTTGCAGTGACATACTCCTCTCCTGTCAACTTTAAAATTGTCGTGTGTGAAAGAAACAAGTGGGTGGGAGTTGATGAGCAGTCTTTGGTACACATGAATGGCTAGCCTACAGGAAATGCATACTATGAGTGCCTAGTAGGTTTGTTAATTGAGAACTTGCTACCTCCCAATGAACCGAAAATACTTCAGATTTTTTTCACCCTCATCACATCAATCGTGTTGGAAATATGTGGACTTACAAGTTGTTACATGGTAGGGTAGCCCAGTTGATACCGTTTATGGCCAGAAAATATTTTCTCTGTTTTTCCGGAGAACCTAGGAGAGCAAATCTGAACCCATCCCAGAGTATTGATTACAGGGTTCTGTGCTGTCAAGGTTATCACTCAGGACTCTGAATCCTACAATCTGAGTTCAAGTCTTGGTCGGACCTACCATGTGAATAATTCTTCCTTGTTGAACTAGAAGATAGCTGTCCAAATATTGTTGAAGAATTTGCAACACGTGAAGGAACGACTGTCCATTTTTTTCTGTAAAATTCCAAATTTGGTTAAGAATATGGTTCTATGGTGTAATGGTTAGCACTCTGGACTTTGAATCCAGTGATCCGAGTTCAAATCTCGGTAGAACCTTCCTAACTTTTGTGCTGAATTATTCACATGGCCTACCAATAATCTCATCTCTTGCTGTTAATCGGGTGAACAAATGACAGGAAAATCTGAACACTTCAATAATTTTTATGTACAGGGTGCTATGGTGTAATGGTTAGCACTCAGGACTCTGAATCCTGCGATCCGAGTTCAAATCTCAGTAGAACCTTCCTAGCTTTTGTGCTGAATTATTCACATGGCCTACCAATAATCTCATCTCTTGCTGTTAATCGGGTGAACAAATGACAGGAAAATCTGAACACTTCAATAACATTTATCTACAGGGTTCTATGGTGTAATGGTTAGCACTCAGGACTCTGAATCCTGCGATCCGAGTTCAAATCTCGGTAAGACCTACCTTGAATTTGCAGTGACATACTCCTGTCAACTTTAAAATTGTCGTTTGTGAAAGAAACAAGTGGGTGGGAGTTGATGAGCAGTCTTTGGTACACATGAATGGCTAGCCTACAGGAAATGCATACAATGAGTGCCTAGTAGGTATGTTAATTGAGAACTTGCTACCTCCCAATGAACCGAAAATATTTCAGATTTTTTTCACCCTCATCACATCAATCGTGTTGGAAATATGTGGACTTACAAGTTGTTACATGGTAGGGTAGCCCAGTTGATACCGTTTATGGCCAGAAAATATTTTCTCTGTTTTTCCGGAGAACCTAGGAGAGCAAATCTGAACCCATCCCAGAGTATTGATTACAGGGTTCTGTGCTGTCAAGGTTATCACTCAGGACTCTGAATCCTACAATCTGAGTTCAAGTCTTGGTCGGACCTACCATGTGAATAATTCTTCCTTGTTGAACTAGAAGATAGCTGTCCAAATATTGTTGTCAGTTGAAAGAATTTGCAACACGTGAAGGAACGACTGTCAATTTTTTTCTGTAAAATTCCAAATTTGGTTAATAATATGGTTCTATGGTGTAATGGTTAGCACTCTGGACTTTGAATCCAGTGATCCGAGTTCAAATCTCGGTAGAACCTTCCTAGCTTTTGTGCTGAATTATTCACATGGCCTACCAATAATCTCATCTCTTGCTGTTAATCGGGTGAACAAATGACAGGAAAATCTGAACACTTCAATAATTTTTATGTACAGGGTTCTATGGTGTAATGGTTAGCACTCTGGACTTTGAATCCAGTGATCCGAGTTCAAATCTCAGTAGAACCTTCCTAGCTTTTGTGCTGAATTATTCACATGGCCTACCAATAATCTCATCTCTTGCTGTTAATCGGGTGAACAAATGACAGGAAAATCTGAACACTTCAATAATGTTTATGTACAGGGCTTTATGGTGTAATGGTTAGCACTCAGGACTCTGAATCCTGCGATCCGAGTTCAAATCTCGGTAGGACTTACCTTTATTTTGCAGTGACATACTCCTCTCCTGTCAACTTTAAAATTGTCGTGTGTGAAAGAAACAAGTGGGTGGGAGTTGATGAGCAGTCTTTGGTACACATGAATGGCTAGCCTACAGGAAATGCATACTATGAGTGCCTAGTAGGTTTGTTAATTGAGAACTTGCTACCTCCCAATGAACCGAAAATATTTCAGATTTTTTTCACCCTCATCACATCAATCGTGTTGGAAATATGTGGACTTACAAGTTGTTACATGGTAGGGTAGCCCAGTTGATACCGTTTATGGCCAGAAAATATTTTCTCTGTTTTTCCGGAGAACCTAGGAGAGCAAATCTGAACCCATCCCAGAGTATTGATTACAGGGTTCTGTGCTGTCAAGGTTATCACTCAGGACTCTGAATCCTACAATCTGAGTTCAAGTCTTGGTCGGACCTACCATGTGAATAATTCTTCCTTGTTGAACTAGAAGATAGCTGTCCAAATATTGTTGTCAGTTGAAAGAATTTGCAACACGTGAAGGAACGACTGTCAATTTTTTTCTGTAAAATTCCAAATTTGGTTAATAATATGGTTCTATGGTGTAATGGTTAGCACTCTGGACTTTGAATCCAGTGATCCGAGTTCAAATCTCGGTAGAACCTTCCTAGCTTTTGTGCTGAATTATTCACATGGCCTACCAATAATCTCATCTCTTGCTGTTAATCGGGTGAACAAATGACAGGAAAATCTGAACACTTCAATAATATTTGTGTACAGGGTTTTATGGTGTAATGGTTAGCACTCTGGACTTTGAATCCAGTGATCCGAGTTCAAATCTCGGTAGAACCTTCCTAGCTTTTGTGCTGAATTATTCACATGGCCTACCAATAATCTCATCTCTTGCTGTTAATCGGGTGAACAAATGACAGGAAAATCTGAACACTTTAAAAATATTTATGTACAGGGTTCTATTGTGTAATGGTTAGCACTCAGGACTCTGAATCCTGCGATCCGAGTTCAAATCTCGGTAGGACCTACCTTTATTTTGCAGTGACATACTCCTCTCCTGTCAACTTTAAAATTGTCGTGTGTGAAAGAAACAAGTGGGTGGGAGTTGATGAGCAGTCTTTGGTACACATGAATGGCTAGCCTACAGGAAATGCATACTATGAGTGCCTAGTAGGTTTGTTAATTGAGAACTTGCTACCTCCCAATGAACCGAAAATACTTCAGATTTTTTTCACCCTCATCACATCAATCGTGTTGGAAATATGTGGACTTACAAGTTGTTACATGGTAGGGTAGCCCAGTTGATACCGTTTATGGCCAGAAAATATTTTCTCTGTTTTTCCGGAGAACCTAGGAGAGCAAATCTGAACCCATCCCAGAGTATTGATTACAGGGTTCTGTGCTGTCAAGGTTATCACTCAGGACTCTGAATCCTACAATCTGAGTTCAAGTCTTGGTCGGACCTACCATGTGAATAATTCTTCCTTGTTGAACTAGAAGATAGCTGTCCAAATATTGTTGAAGAATTTGCAACACGTGAAGGAACGACTGTCCATTTTTTTCTGTAAAATTCCAAATTTGGTTAAGAATATGGTTCTATGGTGTAATGGTTAGCACTCTGGACTTTGAATCCAGTGATCCGAGTTCAAATCTCGGTAGAACCTTCCTAACTTTTGTGCTGAATTATTCACATGGCCTACCAATAATCTCATCTCTTGCTGTTAATCGGGTGAACAAATGACAGGAAAATCTGAACACTTCAATAATTTTTATGTACAGGGTGCTATGGTGTAATGGTTAGCACTCAGGACTCTGAATCCTGCGATCCGAGTTCAAATCTCAGTAGAACCTTCCTAGCTTTTGTGCTGAATTATTCACATGGCCTACCAATAATCTCATCTCTTGCTGTTAATCGGGTGAACAAATGACAGGAAAATCTGAACACTTCAATAACATTTATCTACAGGGTTCTATGGTGTAATGGTTAGCACTCAGGACTCTGAATCCTGCGATCCGAGTTCAAATCTCGGTAAGACCTACCTTGAATTTGCAGTGACATACTCCTGTCAACTTTAAAATTGTCGTTTGTGAAAGAAACAAGTGGGTGGGAGTTGATGAGCAGTCTTTGGTACACATGAATGGCTAGCCTACAGGAAATGCATACAATGAGTGCCTAGTAGGTATGTTAATTGAGAACTTGCTACCTCCCAATGAACCGAAAATATTTCAGATTTTTTTCACCCTCATCACATCAATCGTGTTGGAAATATGTGGACTTACAAGTTGTTACATGGTAGGGTAGCCCAGTTGATACCGTTTATGGCCAGAAAATATTTTCTCTGTTTTTCCGGAGAACCTAGGAGAGCAAATCTGAACCCATCCCAGAGTATTGATTACAGGGTTCTGTGCTGTCAAGGTTATCACTCAGGACTCTGAATCCTACAATCTGAGTTCAAGTCTTGGTCGGACCTACCATGTGAATAATTCTTCCTTGTTGAACTAGAAGATAGCTGTCCAAATATTGTTGTCAGTTGAAAGAATTTGCAACACGTGAAGGAACGACTGTCAATTTTTTTCTGTAAAATTCCAAATTTGGCTAATAATATGGTTCTATGGTGTAATGGTTAGCACTCTGGACTTTGAATCCAGTGATCCGAGTTCAAATCTCGGTAGAACCTTCCTAGCTTTTGTGCTGAATTATTCACATGGCCTACCAATAATCTCATCTCTTGCTGTTAATCGGGTGAACAAATGACAGGAAAATCTGAACACTTCAATAATATTTGTGTACAGGGTTTTATGGTGTAATGGTTAGCACTCTGGACTTTGAATCCAGTGATCCGAGTTCAAATCTCGGTAGAACCTTCCTAGCTTTTGTGCTGAATTATTCACATGGCCTACCAATAATCTCATCTCTTGCTGTTAATCGGGTGAACAAATGACAGGAAAATCTGAACACTTTAAAAATATTTATGTACAGGGTTCTATTGTGTAATGGTTAGCACTCAGGACTCTGAATCCTGCGATCCGAGTTCAAATCTCGGTAGGACCTACCTTTATTTTGCAGTGACATACTCCTCTCCTGTCAACTTTAAAATTGTCGTGTGTGAAAGAAACAAGTGGGTGGGAGTTGATGAGCAGTCTTTGGTACACATGAATGGCTAGCCTACAGGAAATGCATACTATGAGTGCCTAGTAGGTTTGTTAATTGAGAACTTGCTACCTCCCAATGAACCGAAAATACTTCAGATTTTTTTCACCCTCATCACATCAATCGTGTTGGAAATATGTGGACTTACAAGTTGTTACATGGTAGGGTAGCCCAGTTGATACCGTTTATGGCCAGAAAATATTTTCTCTGTTTTTCCGGAGAACCTAGGAGAGCAAATCTGAACCCATCCCAGAGTATTGATTACAGGGTTCTGTGCTGTCAAGGTTATCACTCAGGACTCTGAATCCTACAATCTGAGTTCAAGTCTTGGTCGGACCTACCATGTGAATAATTCTTCCTTGTTGAACTAGAAGATAGCTGTCCAAATATTGTTGTCAGTTGAAAGTATTTGCAACACGTGAAGGAACGACTGTCCATTTTTTTCTGTAAAATTCCAAATTTGGTAAAGAATATGGTTCTATGGTGTAATGGTTAGCACTCTGGACTTTGAATCCAGTGATCCGAGTTCAAATCTCGGTAGAACCTTCCTAGCTTTTGTGCTGAATTATTCACATGGCCTACCAATAATCTCATCTCTTGCTGTTAATCGGGTGAACAAATGACAGGAAAATCTGAACACTTCGATAATTTTTATGTACAGGGTTCTATGGTGTAATGTTTAGCACTCAGGACTCTGAATCCTGTGATCCGAGTTCAAATCTCAGTAGAACCTTCCTAGATTTTGTGCTGAATTATTCACATGGCCTACCAATAATCTCATCTCTTGCTGTTAATCGGGTGAACAAATGACAGGAAAATCTGAACACTTTAAAAATATTTATGTACAGGGTTCTATTGTGTAATGGTTAGCACTCAGGACTCTGAATCCTGCGATCCGAGTTCAAATCTCGGTAGGACCTACCTTTATTTTGCAGTGACATACTCCTCTCCTGTCAACTTTAAAATTGTCGTGTGTGAAAGAAACAAGTGGGTGGGAGTTGATGAGCAGTCTTTGGTACACATGAATGGCTAGCCTACAGGAAATGCATACTATGAGTGCCTAGTAGGTTTGTTAATTGAGAACTTGCTACCTCCCAATGAACCGAAAATACTTCAGATTTTTTTCACCCTCATCACATCAATCGTGTTGGAAATATGTGGACTTACAAGTTGTTACATGGTAGGGTAGCCCAGTTGATACCGTTTATGGCCAGAAAATATTTTCTCTGTTTTTCCGGAGAACCTAGGAGAGCAAATCTGAACCCATCCCAGAGTATTGATTACAGGGTTCTGTGCTGTCAAGGTTATCACTCAGGACTCTGAATCCTACAATCTGAGTTCAAGTCTTGGTCGGACCTACCATGTGAATAATTCTTCCTTGTTGAACTAGAAGATAGCTGTCCAAATATTGTTGTCAGTTGAAAGTATTTGCAACACGTGAAGGAACGACTGTCCATTTTTTTCTGTAAAATTCCAAATTTGGTAAAGAATATGGTTCTATGGTGTAATGGTTAGCACTCTGGACTTTGAATCCAGTGATCCGAGTTCAAATCTCGGTAGAACCTTCCTAGCTTTTGTGCTGAATTATTCACATGGCCTACCAATAATCTCATCTCTTGCTGTTAATCGGGTGAACAAATGACAGGAAAATCTGAACACTTCGATAATTTTTATGTACAGGGTTCTATGGTGTAATGTTTAGCACTCAGGACTCTGAATCCTGTGATCCGAGTTCAAATCTCAGTAGAACCTTCCTAGATTTTGTGCTGAATTATTCACATGGCCTACCAATAATCTCATCTCTTGCTGTTAATCGGGTGAACAAATGACAGGAAAATCTGAACACTTCAATAACATTTATGTACAGGGTTCTATGGTGTAATGGTTAGCACTCAGGACTCTGAATCCTGCGATCTGAGTTCAAATCTCGGTAGGACCTACCATGATTTTGCAGTGACATACTCCTCTCCTGTCAACTTTAAAATTGTCGTGTGTGAAAGAAACAAGTGGGTGGGAGTTGATGAGCAGTCTTTGATACACATGAAAGGCTAGCCTACAGGAAATGCATACTATGAGTGCCTAGTAGGTTTGTTAATTGAGAACTTGCTACCTCCCAATGAACTGAAAATATTTCAGATTTTTTTCACCCTCATCACATCAATCGTGTTGGAAATATGTGGACTTACAAGTTGTTACATGGTAGGGTAGCCCAGTTGATACCGTTTATGGCCAGAAAATATTTTCTCTGTTTTTCCGGAGAACCTAGGAGAGCAAATCTGAACCCATCCCAGAGTATTGATTACAGGGTTCTGTGCTGTCAAGGTTATCACTCAGGACTCTGAATCCTACTATCTGAGTTCAAGTCTTGGTCGGACCTACCATGTGAATAATTCTTCCTTGTTGAACTAGAAGACAGCTTTCCAAATATTGTTGTCAGTTGAAAGAATTTGCAACACGTGAAGGAACGACTGTCAATTTTTTTCTGTAAAATTCCAAATTTGGTCAAGAATATGGTTCTATGGTGTAATGGTTAGCACTCTGGACTTTGAATCCAGTGATCCGAGTTCAAATCTCGGTAGAACCTTCCCAGCTTTTGTGCTGAATTATTCACATGGCCTACCAATAATCTCATCTCTTGCTGTTAATCGGGTGAACAAATGACAGGAAAATCTGAACACTTCAATAATTTTTATGTACAGGGTTCTATGGTGTAATGGTTAGCACTCAGGACTCTGAATCCTGCGATCTGAGTTCAAATCTCGGTAGGACCTACCTTGAATTTGCAGTGACATACTCCTGTCAACTTTAAAATTGTCGTTTGTGAAAGAAACAAGTGGGTGGGAGTTGATGAGCAGTCTTTGGTACACATGAATGGCTAGCCTACAGGAAATGCATACTATGAGTGCCTAGTAGGTATGTTAATTGAGAACTTGCTACCTCCCAATGAACCGAAAATATTTCAGATTTTTTTCACCCTCATCACATCAATCTTGTTGGAAATATGTGGACTTACAAGTTGTTACATGGTAGGGTAGCCCAGTTGATACCGTTTATGGCCAGAAAATATTTTCTCTGTTTTTCCGGAGAACCTAGTGAGAGCAAATCTGAACCCATCTCAGAGTATTGATTACAGGGTTCTGTGCTGTCAAGGTTATCACTCAGGACTCTGAATCCTACAATCTGAGTTCAAGTCTTGGTCGGACCTACCATGTGAATAATTCTTCCTTGTTGAACTCGAAGATAGCTATCTAAATATTGTTGTCAGTTGAAAGTATTTGCAACACGTGAAGGAACGACTGTCCATTTTTTTCTGTAAAATTCCAAATTTGGTTAATAATATGGTTCTATGGTGTAATGGTTAGCACTCTGGACTTTGAATTCAGTGATCCGAGTTCAAATCTCGGTAGAACCTTCCTAGCTTTTGTGCTGAATTATTCACATGGCCTACCAATAATCTCATCTCTTGCTGTTAATCGGGTGAACAAATGACAGGAAAATCTGAACACTTCAATAACATTTATGTACAGGGTTCTATGGTGTAATGGTTAGCACTCAGGACTCTGAATCCTGCGATCCGAGTTCAAATCTCGGTAGGACCTACCATGATTTTGCAGTGACATACTCCTCTCCTGTCAACTTTAAAATTGTCGTGTGTGAAAGAAACAAGTGGGTGGGAGTTGATGAGCAGTCTTTGATACACATGAAAGGCTAGCCTACAGGAAATGCATACTATGAGTGCCTAGTAGGTTTGTTAATTGAGAACTTGCTACCTCCCAATGAACTGAAAATATTTCAGATTTTTTTCACCCTCATCACATCAATCGTGTTGGAAATATGTGGACTTACAAGTTGTTACATGGTAGGGTAGCCCAGTTGATACCGTTTATGGCCAGAAAATATTTTCTCTGTTTTTCCGGAGAACCTAGGAGAGCAAATCTGAACCCATCCCAGAGTATTTATTACAGGGTTCTGTGCTGTCAAGGTTATCACTCAGGACTCTGAATCCTACTATCTGAGTTCAAGTCTTGGTCGGACCTACCATGTGAATAATTCTTCCTTGTTGAACTAGAAGACAGCTGTCCAAATATTGTTGTCAGTTGAAAGAATTTGCAACACGTGAAGGAACGACTGTCAATTTTTTTCTGTAAAATTCCAAATTTGGTCAAGAATATGGTTCTAGGGTGTAATGGTTAGCACTCTGGACTTTGAATCCAGTGATCCGAGTTCAAATCTCGGTAGAACCTTCCTAGCTTTTGTGCTGAATTATTCACATGGCCTACCAATAATCTCATCTCTTGCTGTTAATCGGGTGAACAAATGACAGGAAAATCTGAACACTTCGATAATTTTTATGTACAGGGTTCTATGGTGTAATGTTTAGCACTCAGGACTCTGAATCCTGTGATCCGAGTTCAAATCTCAGTAGAACCTTCCTAGATTTTGTGCTGAATTATTCACATGGCCTACCAATAATCTCATTTCTTGCTGTTAATCGGGTGAACAAATGACAGGAAAATCTGAACACTTCAATAACATTAATGTACAGGGTTCTATGGTGTAATGGTTAGCACTCAGGACTCTGAATCCTGCGATCCGAGTTCAAATCTCGGTAGGACCTACCATGATTTTGCAGTGACATACTCCTCTCCTGTCAACTTTAAAATTGTCGTGTGTGAAAGAAACAAGTGGGTGGGAGTTGATGAGCAGTCTTTGGTACACATGAATGGCTAGCCTACAGGAAATGCATACAATGAGTGCCTAGTAGGTATGTTAATTGAGAACTTGCTACCTCCCAATGAACTGAAAATATTTCAGATTTTTTTCACCCTCATCACATCAATCGTGTTGGAAATATGTGGACTTACAAGTTGTTACATGGTAGGGTAGCCCAGTTGATACCGTTTATGGCCAGAAAATATTTTCTCTGTTTTTCCGGAGAACCTAGGAGAGCAAATCTGAACCCATCCCAGAGTATTGATTACAGGGTTCTGTGCTGTCAAGGTTATCACTCAGGACTCTGAATCCTACTATCTGAGTTCAAGTCTTGGTCGGACCTACCATGTGAATAATTCTTCCTTGTTGAACTAGAAGACAGCTGTCCAAATATTGTTGTCAGTTGAAAGAATTTGCAACACGTGAAGGAACGACTGTCAATTTTTTTCTGTAAAATTCCAAATTTGGTCAAGAATATGGTTCTAGGGTGTAATGGTTAGCACTCTGGACTTTGAATCCAGTGATCCGAGTTCAAATCTCGGTAGAACCTTCCTAGCTTTTGTGCTGAATTATTCACATGGCCTACCAATAATCTCATCTCTTGCTGTTAAACGGGTGAACAAATGACAGGAAAATCTGAACACTTCGATAATTTTTATGTACAGGGTTCTATGGTGTAATGTTTAGCACTCAGGACTCTGAATCCTGTGATCCGAGTTCAAATCTCAGTAGAACCTTCCTAGATTTTGTGCTGAATTATTCACATGGCCTACCAATAATCTCATTTCTTGCTGTTAATCGGGTGAACAAATGACAGGAAAATCTGAACACTTCAATAACATTAATGTACAGGGTTCTATGGTGTAATGGTTAGCACTCAGGACTCTGAATCCTGCGATCCGAGTTCAAATCTCGGTAGGACCTACCATGATTTTGCAGTGACATACTCCTCTCCTGTCAACTTTAAAATTGTCGTGTGTGAAAGAAACAAGTGGGTGGGAGTTGATGAGCAGTCTTTGATACACATGAAAGGCTAGCCTACAGGAAATGCATACTATGAGTGCCTAGTAGGTTTGTTAATTGAGAACTTGCTACCTCCCAATGAACTGAAAATATTTCAGATTTTTTTCACCCTCATCACATCAATCGTGTTGGAAATATGTGGACTTACAAGTTGTTACATGGTAGGGTAGCCCAGTTGATACCGTTTATGGCCAGAAAATATTTTCTCTGTTTTTCCGGAGAACCTAGGAGAGCAAATCTGAACCCATCCCAGAGTATTTATTACAGGGTTCTGTGCTGTCAAGGTTATCACTCAGGACTCTGAATCCTACTATCTGAGTTCAAGTCTTGGTCGGACCTACCATGTGAATAATTCTTCCTTGTTGAACTAGAAGACAGCTGTCCAAATATTGTTGTCAGTTGAAAGAATTTGCAACACGTGAAGGAACGACTGTCAATTTTTTTCTGTAAAATTCCAAATTTGGTCAAGAATATGGTTCTATGGTGTAATGGTTAGCACTCTGGACTTTGAATCCAGTGACCGAGTTCAAATCTCGGTAGAACCTTCCTAGCTTTTGTGCTGAATTATTCACATGGCCTACCAATAATCTCATCTCTTGCTGTTAATCGGGTGAACAAATGACAGGAAAATCTGAACACTTCAAAATTATTTATGTACAGGGTTCTATGGTGTAATGGTTAGCACTCAGGACTCTGAATCCTGCGATCTGAGTTCAAATCTCGGTAGGACCTACCTTGATTTTGTGCTGAATTATTCACATTACCTACCAATAATCTCATCTCTTGCTGTTAATCGTGTGAACAAATGACAGTAAAACCTGAACACTTCAATAATATTTAAGTACAGGGTTCTATGGTGTAATGGTTAGCACTCAGGACTCTGAATCCTGCGATCCGAGTTCAAATCTCGGTAGAACCTTCCTAGCTTTTGTGCTGAATTATTCACATGGCCTACCAATAATCTCATTTCTTGCTGTTAATCGGGTGAACAAATGACAGGAAAATCTGAACACTTCAACAACATTAATGTACAGGGTTCTATGGTGTAATGGTTAGCACTCAGGACTCTGAATCCTGCGATCCGAGTTCAAATCTCGGTAGGACCTACCTTGATTTTGTGCTGAATTATTCACATTACCTACCAATAATCTCATCTCTTGCTGTTAATCGTGTGAACAAATGACAGTAAAACCTGAACACTTCAATAATATTTAAGTACAGGGTTCTATGGTGTAATGGTTAGCACTCAGGACTCTGAATCCTGTGATCCGAGTTCAAATCTCGGTAGGACCTACCGCGATTTTGCAGTGACATACTCCTCTCCTGTCAACTTTAAAATTGTCGTGTGTGAAAGAAACAAGTGAGTGGGAGTTGATGAGCAGCCTTTGGTACACACGAATGGCTAGCCTACAGGAAATGCATACTATGAGTGCATAGTAGGTTTGTTAATTGAGAACTTGCTACCTCCCAATGAACCGAAAATATTTCAGATTTTTTCACCCTAATCACATCAATCGTGTTGGAAATATTTGGACTTACAAGTTGTTACATGGTAGGGTAGCCCAGTTGATACCGTTTATGGCCAGAAAATATTTTCTCTGTTTTTCCGGAGAACCTAGGAGAGTAAATCTGAACCCATCACAGAGTATTGATTACTGGGTACTGTGCTGTCAAGGTTATCACTCAGGACTCTGAATCCTACTATCTGAGTTCAAGTCTTGGTCGGACCTACCATGTGAATAATTCTTCCTTGTTGAACTAGAAGACAGCTGTCCAAATGTTGTTGTCAGTTGAAAGTATTTGCAACACGTGAAGGAACGACTGTCCATTATTTTCTGTAAAATTACAAAATTGGTTAAGTATATGGTTCTATGGTGTAATGGTTAGCACTCTGGACTTTGAATCCAGTGATCCGATTTCAAATCTCGGTAGAACCTTCCTAGCTTTTGTGCTGAATTATTCACATGGCCTACCAATAATCTCATCTCTTGCTGTTAATCGGGTGAACAAATGACAGGAAAATCTGAACACTTCAATAATTTTTATGTACAGGGTTCTATGGTGTAATGGTTAGCACTCAGGACTCTGAATCCTGCGATCCGAGTTCAAATCTCGGTAGGACCTACCTTGATTTTGTGCTGAATTATTCACATTACCTACCAATAATCTCATCTCTTGTTGTTAATCGTGTGAACAAATGACAGTAAAACCTGAACAATTCAATAATATTTAAGTACAGGGTTTTATGGTGTAATGGTTAGCACTCAGGACTCTGAATCCTGCGAGCCGAGTTCAAATCTCGGTAGGACCTACCGCGATTTTGCAGTGACATACTCCTCTCCTGTCAACTTTAAAATTGTCGTGTGTGAAAGAAACAAGTGGGTGGGAGTTGATGAGCAGCCTTTGGTACACACGAATGGCTAGCCTACAGGAAATGCATACTATGAGTGCCTAGTAGGTGTGTTAATTGAGAACTTGCTACCTCCCAATGAACCGAAAATATTTCAGATTTTTTTCACCCTAATCACATCAATCGTGTTGGAAATATGTGGACTTACAAGTTGTTACATGGTAGGGTAGCCCAGTTGATACCATTTATGGCCAGAAAAAAAATTCTCTGTTTTTCCGGAGAACCTAGGAGAGTAAATCTGAACCCATCACAGAGTATTGATTACTGGGTTCTGTGCTGTCAAGGTTATCACTCAGGACTCTGAATCCTACTATCTGAGTTCAAGTCTTGGTCGGACCTACCATGTGAATAATTCTTCCTTGTTGAACTAGAAGACAGCTGTCCAAATATTGTTGTCAGTTGAAAGTATTTGCAACACGTGAAGGAACGACTGTCCATTCTTTTCTGTAAAATTACAAATTTTCTTAAGAATATGGTTCTATGGTGTAATGGTTAGCACTCTGGACTTTGAATCCAGTGATCCGAGTTCAAATCTCGGTAGAACCTTCCTAGCTTTTGTGTTTAATTATTCACATGGCCTACCAATAATCTCATCTCTTGCTGTTAATCGTGTGAACAAATGACAGGAAAATCTGAACACATCAACAAAATTTAAGTACAGGGTTCTATGGTGTAATGGTTAGCACTCAGGACTCTGAATCCTGCGATCCGAGTTCAAATCTCGGTTGGACCTACCTTGATTTTGTGCTGAAATATTCACATGGCCTACCAATAATCTAATCTCTTGCTGTTATTTGGGTGAACAAATGACAGGAAAATCTGAACACTTCAAAATAAACTATGTACAGGGTTCTATGGTGTAATGGTTAGCACTCAGGACTCTGAATCCTGTGATCTGAGTTCAAATCTCGGTAGGAACTACCTCGATTTTGCAGTGACATACTCCTCTCCTGTCAACTTTAAAATTGTCGTGTGTGAAAGAAACAAGTGGGTGGGAGTTGATGAGCAGCCTTTGGTACACATGAATGGCTAGCCTACAGGAAATGCATACTATGAGTGCCTAGTAGGTGTGTTAATTGAGAACTTGCTACCTCCCAATGAACCCGAAAATATTTCAGATTTTTTTCACCCTAATCACATCAATCGTGTTGGAAATATGTGGACTTACAAGTTGTTACATGGTAGGGTAGCCCAGTTGATACCGTTTATGGCCAGAAAAAAATTTCTCTGTTTTTCCGGAGAACCTAGGAGAGTAAATCTGAACCCATCACAGAGTATTGATTACTGGGTTCTGTGCTGTCAAGGTTATCACTCAGGACTCTGAATCCTACTATCTGAGTTCAAGTCTTGGTCGGACCTACCATGTGAATAATTCTTCCTTGTTGAACTAGAAGACAGCTGTCCAAATATTGTTGTCAGTTGAAAGTATTTGCAACACGTGAAGGAACGACTGTCCATTCTTTTCTGTAAAATTACAAATTTTCTTAAGAATATGGTTCTATGGTGTAATGGTTAGCACTCTGGACTTTGAATCCAGTGATCCGAGTTCAAATCACGGTAGAACCTTCCTAGCTTTTGTGTTGAATTATTCACATGGCCTACCAATAATCTCATCTCTTGCTGTTAATCGTGTGAACAAATGACAGGAAAATCTGAACACTTCAAAAAACTTTATGTACAGGGTTCTATGGTGTAATGGTTAGCACTCAGGACTCTGAATCCTGCGAACTGAGTTCAAATCTCGGTAGGACCTACCTTGCTTTTGTGCTGAATTATTCACATGGCCTACCAATAATCTCATCTCTTGCTGTTAATCGTGTGAACAAATGACAGGAAAATCTGAACACATCAATAATATTTAAGTACAGGGTTCTATGGTGTAATGGTTAGCACTCAGGACTCTGAATCCTGCGATCCGAGTTCAAATCTCGGTAGGACCTACCGCGATTTTGCAGTGACATACTCCTCTCCTGTCAACTTTAAAATTGTCTTGTGTGAAAGAAACAAGTGAGTGGGAGTTGATGAGCAGGCTTTGGTACACACGAATGGCTAGCCTACAGGAAATGCATACTATGAGTGCCTAGTAGGTTTGTTAATTGAGAACTTGCTACCTCCCAATGAACCGAAAATATTTCAGATTTTTTTCACCCTAATCACATCAATCGTGTTGGAAATATGTGGACTTACAAGTTGTTACATGGTAGGGTAGCCCAGTTGATACCGTTTATGGCCAGAAAATATTTTCTCTGTTTTTCCGGAGAACCTAGGAGAGTAAATCTGAACCCATCACAGAGTATTGATTACAGGGTTCTGTGCTGTCAAGGTTATCACTCAGGACTCTGAATCCTACTATCTGAGTTCAAGTCTTGGTCGGACCTACCATGTGAATAATTCTTCCTTGTTGAACTAGAAGACAGCTGTCCAAATGTTGTTGTCAGTTGAAAGTATTTGCAACACGTGAAGGAACGACTGTCCATTGTTTTCTGTAAAATTACAAAATTGGTTAAGAATATGGTTCTATGGTGTAATGGTTAGCACTCCGGACTTTGAATCCAGTGTTTCGAGTTCAAATCTGGGTAGAACCTTCCTAGCTTTTGTGTTGAATTATTCACATGGCCTACCAATAATCTCATCTCTTGCTGTTAATCGGGTGAACAAATGACAGGAAAATCTGAACACTTCAAAATTATTTATGTACAGTGTTCTATGGTGTAATGGTTAGCACTCAGGACTCTGAATCCTGCGATCCGAGTTCAAATCTCGGTAGGACCTACCTTGATTTTGTGCTGAATTATTCACATTACCTACCAATAATCTCATCTCTTGCTGTTAATCGTGTGAACAAATGACAGTAAAACCTGAACACTTCAATAATATTTAAGTACAGGGTTCTATGGTGTAATGGTTAGCACTCAGGACTCTGAATCCTGTGATCCGAGTTCAAATCTCGGTAGGACCTACCGCGATTTTGCAGTGACATACTCCTCTCCTGTCAACTTTAAAATTGTCGTGTGTGAAAGAAACAAGTGAGTGGGAGTTGATGAGCAGCCTTTGGTACACACGAATGGCTAGCCTACAGGAAATGCATACTATGAGTGCATAGTAGGTTTGTTAATTGAGAACTTGCTACCTCCCAATGAACTGAAAATATTTCAGATTTTTTTCACCCTAATCACATCAATCGTGTTGGAAATATTTGGACTTACAAGTTGTTACATGGTAGGGTAGCCCAGTTGATACCGTTTATGGCCAGAAAATATTTTCTCTGTTTTTCCGGAGAACCTAGGAGAGTAAATCTGAACCCATCACAGAGTATTGATTACTGGGTACTGTGCTGTCAAGGTTATCACTCAGGACTCTGAATCCTACTATCTGAGTTCAAGTCTTGGTCGGACCTACCATGTGAATAATTCTTCCTTGTTGAACTAGAAGACAGCTGTCCAAATGTTGTTGTCAGTTGAAAGTATTTGCAACACGTGAAGGAACGACTGTCCATTATTTTCTGTAAAATTACAAAATTGGTTAAGTATATGGTTCTATGGTGTAAT